>NW_007762170.1:5535-6366 GCF_000696425.1 Galeopterus variegatus
ACGCTCCTAGGTTCCCTAGTTCCTGATGGCCTGGAGGCACCTCTACCCACTTTTCCCAGAACTAACTTGACAACTTGTTCTTCCATCCAGGTTTTCCCAGACCCTGCCACCCCATTTATTCTTTGTTGGACTCACCACCAGGAAACACCCTCTGGATACCTGCTGAATGCTTCTAGCCTAGATTCTATTTTTTGGACCATAACCTCAGTGCCTTGACACGGGGTAAGAACCATACCCCTTGTCTGGGCTGGATGAACAGAAAAAATGTATGACAGTAGCATACTGAAATAGCCATTGGGTACGCTGAGGTGGGGTAATCACAATCTAAGATGAAAGATATGGTGAGCCACCTGTGTACACAGGCACCACTTGAAATCCTGTGACTGAGACTTTGGACTGCTGAGTCATTGCTGAAATACCAGAGGGGGCACTTAAAGCTGGTGAGGTCTCAGATGAAACTCAGATAGGAAATAAGATACATGGTTTTTTGTTTTTTCAAAATCGATTCCTTTTTGCACATATTCGTGCAAATTTCTAACCTTATCACAGCTCCCCAACTTGTAGATATATATACATTCACATTATTTTATTCTTATTTATTTTCTTACTAATATTCAATTATTTTAGATTAGCATAATTTGTCCATAGGTAATTCCCGTTCTCATTTGTTTATAAAGTGTCCTATTGACTACTTCTTTGGTTTAATTTTTTGGAAATAAATATTTGTTGGTTTAATGAATAAATATATGCAGAACAGAGGTAGACTATGGTGCTAATGTCATCGTTTGAGTTCCTGGACTTTTCAGTTACACAAGTCAATATGTTCTCCAT
>NW_007762171.1:0-597 GCF_000696425.1 Galeopterus variegatus
TAAACCATTTTTTAAAGCAGCTCAGGTGTGAAAAACTGATGCAATAGTGATAATGGCCCTTGGATGTTGAGATATCAATTGATTTTTACCTTCATGATTATGATTATAATACATTATATTAGTCAGGGTTCTCCAGAGAGACAGAACCAATAGGATATGTATAAAAACATATGAGAGAACTGGCTCGCATGATTATGAAGGCTGAGGAGTCCCATGAGAGGTTGTCTGCAAACTGGATGCTAGTAGCATGGCTCAATCCAAATCCAAAGGCCTCAGAACCAGCAAAGCCAATGGTGCTGTTGGTGTAAGTCCTGGAACCCAAAAGCTGAAGAATCTCGAATTCTGATGTCCATGGACAGGAGAGTAGAGCATATCCCAGCTCCAGTGGACAGAGAACAATTTGCCTTTTCCTCCTTTTTTGTTCTCTCTGGGCCCCCAGTGGATTGGATGTTTCCTGCCCATATTGAGGGCAGATCTTTCCCACCCAGTCCACTCAAGTCCATATGCTAATCTCTTCTGGAAACACTCTCATGAACATACTCCAAAAGATAGCTTTACCAGGTTTCTAGGTATTCCTTAATCTAATCGAGCTAACAT
>NW_007762171.1:6161-6366 GCF_000696425.1 Galeopterus variegatus
TTATTATTATTATTATTATTTAGATTATCTTTATTTAAATGACTTGGCACATGTTGCATATAGAACCTTCTCATGAACCCTTAAAATTTCCTTTTGGGACCCAAGATTTTTTGATACCTTGTCACAAAAGATATCTTTTGTCTTTTTTTCATGACCGGTAAGGGGATCGCAACCCTTGGTGTGGTGTCGCCCGCACCACGCTCAG
>NW_007762172.1:0-669 GCF_000696425.1 Galeopterus variegatus
AATCTTCTATTTCTGTTTTCTATTTTAAATTTTGAAATGTTTCACTTGCATCTATCTGAGTGGATTTTCTGATTTTCCTGGATAATTCCTCTATGACCCATGGGTTACATATAATGTTGTTTACTTTGCAAAGTTTTAGCGTTCTTCCTTTATGTTTTTGTTGTGGGTTTTCAGCTTGGTCACACTGTGATTGGAAAACAAACACTTTATGTTTTCTATTCTTTTAAATTTGTTGAGATTTGTTGAGAGAAGTGTTCTTCTGTCAGTTAGAACCTGTTGGTTGATAGTGTTGCNTTGTCTGCAAGATTTTGTCTCTTTTTCTGTGACTTTTCTAGTCCTTGTTTTATAAAGAACACGCTTTAACAAAAGGCTTTTTATTCTGTTTTCGGGTGTTTTCGGGTTGTGGGAATTTTCTGCTCCGGGTCTTGGATTTATGAGGCAAAAACAAGACAAAACAAAACAAAAGAAAACGCTGTGGAAACACCATGTTGTTTCCTGAGTTCTGAGGTTCCTACTCAGTCTTCCTGATATTTTCCACTTTTTTATGTTCATTGTATATAAGGTCCAGGGATTTCAGTCGCACTTAGGGGAAGACATAGGGAAAATACTCCATCTTTCTGAAAGCAGACATCAACCTTTTTCTTTTTTCTTTTTACCAAATGATCTTTA
>NW_007762172.1:6006-6366 GCF_000696425.1 Galeopterus variegatus
GATAAAAGGATGGCTGGATCCCATGACGGGTGAATCTTTATGTTATATCAGAATATGTCAAAGCGTTTTGCAAAGTGGTTGTAGCATTTTATATCCTACCAACAGTCTCAGTTTCTCTGTTCTCTTATGAGCACTTGTAAAGGTCATTATGTTTTACTGTAACTCATCTAATAAGTGTGTGGTGGTATCTCACCACTTATCTAAATTGCATAGGTGTAATCAAGTCATAGTTCTTTCTTTCCCACAGATGCTCAGTAAATGGAACAAATAAATTAGCATGGGGAGAGACAGTTTTGGGATGACTCTTTGGAGCCTGGACCTCACCAGGTCTAGGTTCACTGCGGTTTCTCTGCTGGTGTG
>NW_007762173.1:0-464 GCF_000696425.1 Galeopterus variegatus
GGATTATGAGTCCTTCATCAGGTATGTGTGGCGTGAAGGCTTAACTTTTAAAGACATTGTCTCTTGGGATACAAGTGCTTTTCGAACAGCACTCGGAGACTCTGCACTGCTTATACAGAAGGAGCGGTGAGGAAGAGGTCACATTCGAACTTTCTAGACGAGAGGATTTTAGCTGGTTAGCAGACTTGTCCTCTAGTACACACGTTTCTCTAGCAGGTTAATTTTTATCCTGTTCACGTTAGATGCAAAGACGGAATGTTGAGATAGTTTAGAATTTATCTAAAATTGCACTCTCTCACCTTGCTTTATTTTTGACATTTATTATATAAAATATGATATCCCCGACATTGTATTTCATATTTGTTTATTGTCGACCTTCTCTGCCTGGAAGGAGAAGCTCCCGGAGGGCAGGAACTTTAGTCATTGCTGCTTGTCCAGCACCTGGAACAGAGCCCGGCACCTGG
>NW_007762173.1:5563-6366 GCF_000696425.1 Galeopterus variegatus
GAAAACAAAAAAACCCACAGGCCAGACACAAAGTTTGATATTAACTAGTAAAGGTCTCACATCGCCAAGGAACACCTATAAAACCTAGAAGGACCAGAAGCCCCCTGGGCTCCCAAGCCAGGGAAGGGGGAGGGCTGGGGACCTGAGCCACGACCCCCAACACCCACAACCAGCCCACAGATGACCACTGAACCACTGCAGGAAGCACCCCGGGCTCCCGAGCTGAGGCGGTGGCGGGCCGAGAGCTTTGGCCACAACCCCCTGATATCTGTATCCAGCCCAGCAATGACTGAGCCACCACTGGAAGTCCCCAGTCTCCCTTGAAGGAATGAAGGGGGTGCCACGGACCTCAACCACGCCCCCCTCCTTCCTCCTTTTCCCACCCTACTTCCTTCCCCGGTTGCCTCTCCCCCTCCCCCGCAACTGCTCCATAACAGCATCGTATCATGTAAAAAAATAATAATATTAACAAATAAACTTAAAAAAATAAAAGAAATAACTTGAGACAGGAAATGAAACCTGCTTCACCTGGCTCTGGGCGGTAGGTGAGCTGTTCGCTGTCTGTCTCTGGGGACCCTCCTGCACATCCCCTTGGTGGGGTCCACTGCAGGCTTCCTGGTGCCTTCATGGCCTTAGATAGCACCATGGTTTGCTGGATGCTTCAATTGTCGTGGTGGCTGAATTTTATTACAATGATTTTGGGGTCTTGGAAATAATTATACAGTTTTCTTTCTTCAGCTGCTAAAGTGAGGCATTGCACCAGGACATTTTCCAGGGTTGAACCACTCCCTCACCCTGGTGTA
>NW_007762174.1:0-507 GCF_000696425.1 Galeopterus variegatus
TGTTCCTCAATGGAAATGCATACAGGTATATTTAAATTAACTTCTAAAATGTTTAGTGGCCATCAAAGAGATTCAATTTCTTAACTTAGAATGGGTTTGCTAGGGAGGTAGGTAACTGGGGTTTTTTTATCATCCTGCTCTGGAAAGAATAGTACCAAGTTACTCTCTTTTGTTTACATTCAAGGATGGGATGCAGAATTGTGCCAAGATCCATCCCGAGCTGCTCTTTTTGCTCTAGCTACTACGTGAAATCTTACATGGATTTTTGATTGATCACACTCACAGTGCCATGTGTCTTCTACAAGATAATTTAAATTATTTCAACATAAGAATTTTGATATTCAGAACGCTTGTCATAATGTGAAGTGATATTCTGGACTCTCACTTTAATTCTCAGTGGTCTACAGATAAATTTGCTTTATTTTCTTACCTGGGATATGCAATGTGACAGTCCTCATACTTTTTATTTATATATTTAATAGTGTCTCAGATGATAACCATCCTCCT
>NW_007762174.1:4573-6366 GCF_000696425.1 Galeopterus variegatus
GTCGATGGGTTTAGTGTCTATGTGTTTAAGCAGTCAACTAAATGCTTCCAGTTTTAAATTCCGGTGTGGTGGTGTCTGATTTTAAATTCCATTCTGGCAAAAGTAGACTATTGGAGGGCAGAAAAATAATCTGCAAATAGGATCTGCTTTGGATTACAAAAACGAGTTTACAGATGGTGCTACCCTTAACAAAGATTTCCTGCAAACACAAGAATGCATCTTGCCAGTGAGGTGTCTTCATTTATTAAAGTTACATTTTTCTGTGTTAGCTCCAATTCTCCTTTAAAGTCAACAAATATATGTGAGTAAGATCCTCATTTTCAGCTTTTAGATTGTTCAAACATGATTCAACAAAATTCAGTTTAACAGAGAAATTGCATTTATTGAGCATCCTCTGATATTATTACTGTTTTATTTTATGCATCTATTTTTTTCCTCCCTCTCCTCAAAATACAATCTTCTTTTTTTCTCTTTCACTCAGGAAGGTCATGCTGCTACTATCTATTGTCATTGTCTCTAGTCCACAACAGTGACTTTAAGGATGATTGTTTCAAGACAATAGCACTTCTCAGCATTTGTTTATCACCCAAGAAGTGGTAGCTGGCTTTATCGCACTTCCCATGCACCTCCCTGAATAAAGAAAAAGGTTCACAGTAATTTTAGGTAGAATCAACAAAAAACAAGTGATTGCGAGGTCTTGAAGATAGCACTTTCTGAGCGATGTTGTGAATTGCCATTTAATTTAAGTCTTTCCTGCCTTAGGAGAACACGCTGTCACATGGGAGGCACTATGCTTTAGGAATACAAACACCCACTACCACCAGATCTTACCAGCCACAAAAGCAGAGGTATCAAAAGGTACCAAACGCCGCAGAAATTTGGAGGTGATAGTCCCATTTTTCTTGACTTCAATGTAGTTGAAATAATGGGCCAAGCAAAGGCCATTATTTATAGCAGTGTGAAAATACAAAGCCTGCTTTTTTGTTTTTAATGCCTAAGTGAGCAAGTGCCATACCTGTGGCATGAAATTACTTGTGCTAAGCATAGAAACAGCCTGGAAATCTTTCCAAAAAAATATTCTAGCCAATGAATGCCTTATTTGACACAACATTACTTTAGCTGCTCTGGACACTGGAAAGACCACAAGACCACAGGGTTTGTTAAAGTATTTCATATTTCCTGTATTTCTGTGTTACTGAAGATAAATGTCCTTATATATTTAAGGATAAAGCAGACATTCTTTTATGTCATGGGAATTTGAAAGTCAGAACAATGCCTTTTTTACTCAAATACTCATCCCGTGCTCTAGTTTGGAATTTTAAACTATGAAAGCTTTTATTACCATTGAGTAATCGGGATCATTATATTATATTAAAATTGCTAAAAAGAGGAAAGTGAGGAAATACTTCTCTTAAATAAGTGAGTGAGCATTCTATCAGGCTGGCAGATATTCATGCCTATATCAAGATTAAGGAGCAGCAAAAACCAATACACATTTCCCTGGAAAGAACAGAGATTGTGACTGTTGAAAAGACTGCGTTGACACTTGAGCTGAGAAAGTAAAGTATTATACCCAATAGACCATCAGCAAGAAATTGAAACTGTGAATAAAACAGACTGCTTTGATAGAGAAGTGATATAACTTCATGCCTCTTGGAGGTAAGTGACATGTAGTGAGAAGTGAGAAGAAAAAGCAAATCGATTGGTGATATGCAGAAAGATTCTTGGTGACTTAAAAAAAATAGGCTGATGCTTCATAGTCTCCTGCATTCTTGAAATATTAGGATATGAAA
>NW_007762175.1:0-258 GCF_000696425.1 Galeopterus variegatus
TCAGCCACACTGTAACATGTTCCAGAACTTCATTCCTTTTTGTGGCCAGATATTATTTCATTGTGTGTATATACCACTTTTTGTGTACCCATTCATCAGTTCATGGACATGTGGATTGTTTCCACATTTTGGCTATTGTGAATACTGCTGCTGTGAACATTCGTGAACAAATTTTTGCTTGAAAACCTGTTTTTAAGTCTCATGGGTTGATATCTAAGAATAAAATTTCTGGGTCAAATAGTAACTGCGTGTTTAACT
>NW_007762175.1:5767-6366 GCF_000696425.1 Galeopterus variegatus
CTCACACAGCACTGTGGTACCCAGTAGCTGGTAAGGGCAGGGGTCTATCCACACCCCTAAGCCTGAAAAGGAATGAGGTAGGAACAGTGACTGAAATCTGGACACAAAAGGGGAGAAGGCTGCATTCTAAAAGCTGAAGAAGTCAGTCAGGGGTAGCATACAGCCCTGGGTTTCTCCTTCAGGAAGTATCTACGATGAGACCTCGCTTGGCTTTAACTTTACTACGACATCATGCCTGAGCTCCCCACTGGCCAAAACCAACCAGAAGCCATAAGGCAAGGAAGCCNGGCTGCATATTTCTCAAGGAATGAGATGTGTACACGGAAGCTGACCAGGTGTTTAGTTTGTCACACCAAAAATAAGCCCCACAATCATTAATTGGTTAATCCCTCTTTTCCTCTCCCTCCAGCCACTGGCAACCAGTAATCTACTTTCTATCCCTGGATTTGCCTACACTGGACAGTGCATACAAAGGGAATCATACAATAGATGGCCTTTTGTGTCGAGCTTCTCTTGCTTAGCATAATGTCTTCACAGTTCAGCCACACTGTAACATGTTCCAGAACTTCATTCCTTTTTGTGGCCAGATATTATTTCAT
>NW_007762176.1:0-204 GCF_000696425.1 Galeopterus variegatus
CAGGAATCCTGGGAGATTCTTCAGACTGGTAAAACCGTTCCACCTAGGACTTGCCTGTCTGTGTTGGACTATCAGAGCTGATTGCTCTGCTAGGAAACTTTCCCAAGTCTTATCTGCCTGGAGAAGTAGCATCCTTGAAGGTTTCTCTGCTCTGGGAAGCTTTGCTGGCCGACTCCCTCTTCTGAGCCTGCACTGAACTTTGTA
>NW_007762176.1:5938-6366 GCF_000696425.1 Galeopterus variegatus
CCACGATGCTGGGAGAAGCGATCCTGCCTAAAGAAGGGAAGCCTGGCTTCACAGGGAAGCCTGGCTTCACAGGGAAGCCGCCACAAAACTCCATCTTGAGGGGCAAGTAGGAGTTTGTCTAGGTGGTATAGGAAGTGCAGATGAGGGGTGCTGAATTTAGCATGGGGAGCCAAGTGGTGGTGGTGGAGGGGGGTCTTCCTGTAGGAGGAAGTCTGAGATGAGATCAGAAGGGAGGAGGAGGCATGGAACCCCCTGGTGAAAAGGGGGATAGTTCGAGTCCCTATCATGGTTCGGCTGTAAAGGACCAGGCAGGGACATGCGGGGGATGAACTGAAGGTCTTGGCAGAGGTGAGATCACGAAAGGCCTTAAGCAGCCTGGATTTTAACCTGTTGGCAGTACATGATTTCTTCTCTTGTGGGAAAATATA
>NW_007762177.1:0-336 GCF_000696425.1 Galeopterus variegatus
GATACAGGGTGGGAGGGCTTCAGCCAAGCTCGCAGCAGAGGGTGGGTGATATTTTCTGATCAACAAAGGACCCAGAGTGAAAAGGACCTTTAGAAAGTGCTGACTGGTCCTGGGGTAGAGAGGGAAGGTGAGGAGTGGGGAGAGAGACCCGGAACCCAGGAGTATCCACATCATCCCCTCCTTTCACTCAGGGCACACGCCCCATCCAGGAGCCTCAGCTGGGAAGTGGTGGGGCTGAGAGGCGGAGGCTCCAGCGTGCAGTGACTCAGCCCTCGGCCCCTTCTTCATGCTTTGACGACAAGGCTTCTGAGAGGAAGGCTTAGGGAGTCCCAATTC
>NW_007762177.1:883-1358 GCF_000696425.1 Galeopterus variegatus
TTACAAATGTGCTAAGGACAAGTGTGCCCCAGACAAACTGGAGTCTCTCTACCCCTTGCTCAGGTCCCCATCATTACCCCATTTCTCCACATTCTTCATCATCTGAGCTCAGTCCTCAACCCCTGTTCAGAATCCAGACAACCTGCCTAGCCCATCCCTACCTCTTCCTGGGAACTAGACTTATTTTCTGTAACAGTTTTATTCCAGACCAGANCTGGGGCTCAGTCATAGCTGGCTCCAGAGCCAACCCCCAGACTCCACCGGCCGTGCACCTGCTCATATTCGGTCTCGCTGTAGGGAGCCTGGAGCACTCTCCAGCATTACAGAATACACAGGATTTGAGTTAGCCAGGTCTCAGTTTCATCCCTCCTTCACATAATTATCATAATAATGGCACAATAAGGTATATGCGAAGTTCCTGGCTTAGGTTCTGGCACGTAGCAGAGACTCAGCAAATGATTATTGTTGTTGCTGC
>NW_007762177.1:3428-4118 GCF_000696425.1 Galeopterus variegatus
GCCAGAGGTTCAAAGCAGGCACCACTGACAAAGGTGAGTGACCTCAGGTACTCACTCCCTATGCTCCAGAAAGACCAGCCCTTGTCCTCCCACTGCCCAGATCCTCAGCTCCCACTGACACACACACGTGTCCTTCTTGCTGAGGGCTCTGACTCTGCTTCCCACTCCACATGCCTCTCCCTCACTAGGCTACAGCTTCTTGCTTCATTCATTCTTTTTCCTTCCCCACCATCTGAATAAATTCCACTCCTGGGCTTTAGTGGACTCCAGGAAGAATAGTTCTGGCATACGAGCACTCCGTGTGTAAACTGCAAAGCCCCCATCCTCTCCCACCCGCAAGCAGATCAGACCGAAGTTCCGTATTACACCAACAAGATTCCAAGGGACTTCATCAATCTGTAACTTTGCTTTCCCATTGGTAAAACTATTTTTTTCATAAGCAAAATTGATAGCAATTATTATTTTTGACCTAATAATATTTGAAAATTCTGTTCCCTGGGATAAAAGTATTCTGAAAGAAAACCCCAAAAGCACTTACCATCAGGGAGTTGGAGTTAAGCTCTTCATTCCTCAACTTCCTACCAACAGTTTATTAACTCTAAAAGTCAGTTTCTTCGATAGCTTTATGCTAAATAAAATAGTCACCCTCTCTTTGAAAGCCTCCCATTTTCCTTATCAGTTGAGCCACAG
>NW_007762177.1:6022-6365 GCF_000696425.1 Galeopterus variegatus
AATTCATATTTATCATAACAAAATGGCATATTCATCATTACAAAATCATTTCTTTGTGATGTGAACATTCGATCTCCTCTCTTCTAGCCATTTGATTACATGCAGCAAATTGTTAATTATTGATGTCCAGCTCAACTGTATTAAGGCCCCAGTCCCACCAACGGAGTCAAACCACCTCTTCTCCTCACCTATGGACACCATACAAGGAAATGATGGTAGAATCCAATTACATACTACATAATCTTTACACGGAGCATGATTTTACCTGAGGTCATCTATCACTCATTCTCCAGTGCTGGGGAAGTGGAGAAACCTCGTACATCTAAGCAAGAAACCAAACAAT
>NW_007762178.1:0-657 GCF_000696425.1 Galeopterus variegatus
GTTGGTTTTCTTTTATTTATTCATATTATTTATGCTGCTCATGGTTACCATTGCCAAATATTATGATACTTTTTGCCATTTTTTTCAAGTAGTAAGATGGACTGTTCAATGACAAGTGTGTTGTTAAATCTGATATACAGGTACTGTGCTAGTTTGGGTTCCCTTAAAGCAGAGCCTGAGACAAGGATTTGGGGTTACATTAGTTTATTTGGTGGTAGTGAGGGGGAGGGGTGTTCTGGTTAAAAATGAGGAGAGAGTGGCAGCGAAGGATGGAAAGTCTACAAATGGTGTGTTATTGAGGTATGTGCAACTGGAGCTCAGTCCTACTGAAGATCTTCCAAGGAGCCATGTAGAATACACTCAGAATTATCCCAAAGGACCAGGAGACTGGGAGGACAGGGGGACAGGAGGACAGGTCATTTGTCTACTGACAATTTTCAATTGTGGAGGGTTGCTCTTGGGGGAGTTGAATTCCCCCAACTTCTCATCTGCCCCTTTTGCAAGCAGAAAGGTGGGGTGGTGTGATACAGCAGGGGCTTGTAAGAGGTGAGGCTGCTTACAGCTTGCACAGGATCTGCCCACCACAGCCACAGCCAAAACCCAAGGTGAACCAAGGGGATGTGGCAAAGGGCTCAGAAAGCAACTGCTTTGGGCTGG
>NW_007762178.1:5891-6365 GCF_000696425.1 Galeopterus variegatus
GAGCAACTCAATTAATTCTCATTCTAGTGGAGACTAGCCAATATCAGCAAAATCTTTGGGGCAAACAACTTGGAAACTCAGGAATGTCTTTATGATTTGAGTTTATGTGTTTAAAAAAACTGGACTAGAACCTAACTGTTTCAGTGCTATCAATTTTCAATAACTAATTTTGAGTGCCCCAAGTTAGAATCCATCAACTATAGTGTGACTGGCCCTTGATGTTATTCAAAATAATCTTAGGATGGTTGATTTGGCAGTCATGCATAGTGCACTTCTAAGAAAATTATACTTTGCTAGTTATAATCTTTTATCACTTGTCTACTGAATTTTTAGGGATGAACAGTAGTGAAAAATCATCTCAGGTAGAGGTCAGCAAATATATTTTGAAAGGATTCAAATAATAAATATTTTAGGTTTTCTGTACCATATGGTCCCTGTTGCAACTACTCAACTCTACCATCATAGTGTGAAAGC
>NW_007762179.1:0-220 GCF_000696425.1 Galeopterus variegatus
TAAACACAACACTACATGCATTTGAAGGGAACAGGTATGCTTTCCTCAACTTCCCTTCTCTTGAAGACCTTTTGCTTCTGTCAGTTGCATCTATTGATATTTATGATGTCAGAAATTAAAACTTAAGGGCCGGCCCTGTGGCGCACTCGGGAGAGTGCAGCACTGGGAGCGCAGCGACGCTCCCGCCGTGGGTTCGGATCCTATATAGGACTGGCCGGTG
>NW_007762179.1:5806-6365 GCF_000696425.1 Galeopterus variegatus
GTCCGAGCTACCCTTGGGCACTGCCCTTTGTACATTTCCCTGACACCTTCCCAGGTGCAGCTGTGTTCGTGGGCACCCCAGAGCACCCGCTCACCCACTGGGTCTGACCACTGCAGTTCTCTCCTCATGCTCATGAGCCCTGGCCCATGACCTACACAGGGGTCCTGGACCCTCCTCCCACCACTCTATCCTTTCTCAGGCTGTACCAAAGATTCCATCATCAGGGTCAACTGAGAGTGAGGGAGTCTCATCCACCACTTACCCCAGCCCTCCCCTGGGAGAGGATAGAGAAATCCTCTTCATGGACCACATTCTTCACCTGGTGAGTGAGGACAGTCCCGGCTGAGTCCCACTGATGTCAAATTTCATGCCACTGCAAGTACCATTCACCAATGCATCCAGGGCTTTACAAGACCACATGAAACGGGGGTTAGTGGGAAAGTAGGACTTGGAGGAGGGGGAGGGCAACTGAATATCTGTATAAAAAGAAAAAAAAATGTTTACCAGCTGGGGAGAGGCAATATTTATTTGTTATAAATAGCAAATGCTAGACTTGAAT
>NW_007762180.1:0-469 GCF_000696425.1 Galeopterus variegatus
ATCTTCATTGCTTTGGATTTAGCAATGAATTCTCAGATATGAGCAAAAACAGAAATAATAGGTAAACTAGAACTTCACCAAAATTAAAAATGTATGTGCATCAAATGACATTACCAAGAAAGTGAAAAGACAACATACAGAATGGCAGAAAATATTTACAAATCATATATCCAATAAGGGTGTAGTTTCCAGAATATATAAATAACTCTTACAACTCAACAACAAAAAGACAAATAACCCAATCAAAAAATGGACAAATGACTTAAATATGTATTTCTCCAAAGATATACAAATTGCTAACAAGCACAAAAAGATGCACAACATTATTAGTCATCAGGAAAATGCAAATCAACACCACAAGGAAATACCACTTCATACCCACTAGGATGGTTATAATTTGGGGGGGGTTTGGGCATGGCTGGACAGTAAGGGGATCCCAACCCTTGACTTTGGTGTTATTACATTGTGC
>NW_007762180.1:6039-6365 GCF_000696425.1 Galeopterus variegatus
TCTGTGTATGGTGGCTGGTGTTGGAATGGTCGAGACCCTCTGCTTAAGTGAACTTGTGTGCATTGCAGAGGGGACATATGGATACACAGTCTCCACCTTAGGAGAAGAGCTGGGGGTTGGGGAGAATCGGGAGGCTGAACAGAGTCACAATTTAAGTAACCAAGCACCATCACCACCTTCCCGCCACCAAGTTCCACTACTTCAGATGGGGAGCGGGACGCCTCCAGTGGGGCCTCCTCTAATTCCTGCACACAACATATTGGCCCTCCGTCTTTAAGGTGCCTCCGACCCCAGGGCCCTTTTCTAAGGAGAAAGAAAACTACAAC
>NW_007762181.1:0-587 GCF_000696425.1 Galeopterus variegatus
AAAAAATTAAAAAAATAAAAAAATAAAACCAGAGCCTCCAAGACTACACAGACGCCCATGTATAGCCTGTGTTCACGTGGGCAATGTGGTGAGCACTGATCCAGGGGACCTCGCAGGGACAGAGGGTGGGAACCCGCAGCTGTGGGTACTGACTCCTTAACCCCAACCCATCTCCTTCCTACCCTGATCCATACTCCACCCTCCCAAACCCATTCCGCCACTCCGACCCCATCCCTCCCAGTTTTCTATGACATTCACACGCACACACATGTGCACACACAAACACACATGCACACACACAAACGCACACGTGTACACGCACCCACACGCACGCACATGCACACGCTCGCACACTCACATGCACACACACGTGCGCACACATGCACGCACACACACGCGCACGCACTCACACATACACACGCACGCATGCGCACACACGCGTGCACACACATATGCACGCACGCGCGCGCACACACACACACACACACACTCTCTTAGAGTTTGGCTTCTCACTGTCTTCTACTCGTGGTGATTTAGGAAACAAGAGAAGTGTATTCAAGTGGTCACTGGCCAGAAAGAACCCATGT
>NW_007762181.1:5824-6365 GCF_000696425.1 Galeopterus variegatus
GTCTATTTTTTTTTCTCACGTATATGTCTGATATGCTAGGGTGGTACTACTCTACCATGCTGTAAAGGGTCCACATGGCTCTGACATTCCTCAGCCACATAGCTCAAGGTGGCTCACTGCCATATTTGTGCTACATCAGGAAGAAGGAAAGGTAAAGGGGAAGACACACCCCCTCCTTTTAATGCCCCAGCCCAGAAGCATCACTCATCACCTGTACTCACAGCCCATTGGCTAGAATTGGTCACGTGGCCATACCCTGCTGCAAGGGAGGCTGGCAAATGTCGTCTTCAAGGGAGTAGCTGATGCCCAGGTAGAAATTCTATTTGTATGGAAGGAGGGAAATAGGGATAACAGGACACTGAGCCATACCTGCCATGCATCCTCCTCCTGCAGCAGCACCTTTTCCCCAGGACATTCTGCCTCTGTCATGCTCCTGGTGGGAGTCCAGGGGGTGGGGGACTCTCCAGGTCTAGCTTCCTTCAAGGCATCCAGATGTGTCCTAGTGGACAGCTGGATCAGACACACACGTGTCTCCAAAGGA
>NW_007762182.1:0-4833 GCF_000696425.1 Galeopterus variegatus
CTATTTAGCTATTTTGTCCTTAAGGATACTTTTGTAATATGTTCTCAGAAACAGTAATGTATACCTGGGTCATACAGGTATATCCATTTAGCAAATTTATTAGATAATATACTTCAGATTTCGGCATTTTGCTGCATGTGAATTTTATCTCTTCCCAAAGTGGAACTGTAAGCAAATATTAAACTAGTTACAGGTATGCATGTTGAAGAGTTTAAGGGTAACTCTACTGATTTCTGCATCTTACTTTGAAATGCACGAAAAAATAAGATGGACTGTGATAGAGGGAGAGATGTGATAAATACAGCAAAATGCGAATAGTTGTAGAATCTAGGTGGTGAGTATATGGATGTTTACTTTTCCATGTGATTGGAAATTTTCATAATGAAATGTTAGGGGAAAAGCCCAGTAATGAGGCTCCATGTGAGTGTGTTAAAGTACAGTCTCTAGAATGATTTTTCTGGCTTAAAAATCTGAGTCTCCTTTTTGCTGTAGATGTTTGACCCCTGAAACTCACTTAACTTCAGTTGGGTTATTTGTTAAATAGAGGTAACGAATACACTTAGCACAAATCTTATTTCCTAGTAAGCGCTTAACAAATACTTTGATTATGATTTAGCTGTGCAAAGGCAGTGACGATTACTAATGAATGACCGTGTGCTGAGGGTCCCCTGTGTGCCTGGTGCTCCCATTTGGTCATTTTCAGGAGAATGAGGCCATCTCATTCGCATCCGAACTAGAGAAAGTATGAGGGGCTTGATTAGCAGAACTGGAGAGTGGCTTCATTAAGTTTGACAGAACCCCTCCCTCGCTCTATGGATACCCCTTGGTATGGCATCTCCTTTGAACTAGAAGGGCCTTCAGAAGAGAGGTGGCATCTGCTGTGTTATACATGGTAGCATTCCCAAATCAATGTTAATTTAGTTGATTCATAAACATTGCTCCCTTTGCATAGGGTGAGGACATTTCCTTTTTCAGGGTTATGCTGTTTTTAGCTCTTTGGACAGGTGTCCTGGGAAATTCTTCTAAGGTAGCAGGATCTGTCCCCCTCCCACAGTCAAATCACATTTATGTGTTATGACAGACTGTTCCATCTCATGCTGGGAGGCAGAGAGAAAGGGTCAGGAACCTGGAAAAGACTGCAGCTGGCTTTAAAGTAACCAGTACTGGGGGATACAAAGAGGATATTTCAGGTAATTCTTTGGATGTGCTATTAATTGTGGATGTCCATGCTACTGGAAAGTAAAGTGGAAAACAGAGTGAAAAACCATGATGTTGAGGGAGTATCTTAATCAGTTCCGGTTGCTATAACAAAATACCATAGACTAGGTGGCTTATAAACAACAGAAATTAATTTCTCACTGTTCTAAAGGCTGGAAAGTCCAAGATCAAGGCAGATTCAGTGTCTGGTGAGGTCCCGCTTCATGGATGGTGCCTTCTAGCTGTGTCCTCATGTGGCAAAAGGGGTGAGGGGTCTTTCTTGGGCCTCTTTTATAAGGACAGTAATCCCATTCATGGGGTCCCTACTCTCATGACCTAAGCACCTTCCACCACCTTGAGGGTTAGAATTTCAACATATGAATTTTGGGGGCATACAAACATTCAGACCATAGCAGAGAGTATGGGATATAGAATAAATGTTAGCCACATTTTGAAAGAACAGCAAGCTGTCCATGAGTAGGAAGAATAGACTTATGTGCTAGCTTTCCAGCTGTCATTATGAAATGTGAATCTTGAGTATAAATCTCTTCCTCATATAGGAGTGATTGGTTCATCAAGTATGAAACAGAACTTGATTTCTCTGCTACAGTAATACCATTGGAGAACTACCTAAAGACTGCCAGAATTTTCTTTTAGTTTTGTCAGATATGGATGCTAGCTCTTGAGTATTTTCCTGTGCTGTCTTGGGTGTTACAATTCCAAACTCAACTCAAAAATATTTCTTTCTTTTTTTTTCCTCCAAGAAGTAAAATTCATACCAGCTTATTAATTCTCTAATTTTCTGTATATAACACTTGGCCTTGCTTCCCCCAGTATGAATTCTAGCTCAAGCCAGGCATTGAAAAATAAGATGCAGAAAGTCCCCGAAGAGACTAATCCTAGCTTGAATACGCAAAGGTAATCAGAAAAGTTGCTTTGAAAACAATTTAAGAAAGTAGGTGCAGATTTTGTGGCTTCTGAGGTTAGGTACAGCAGGTTGAAAAATGGGTACTCCAAATCGTAGAGATTTGAGTAGGGAACTCCTTATTTGGGAGTGGTTCTGAGGGAGAGTATGCTGGACGGTGCAAGTTGAAGTCAGTAGTACTCCAACTCGTAGGGATTTGAGTGGGTAACTCCTTATTTGGGAGTGGTTCTGAGGGAGAGTATGCTGGACGGTGCAAGTTGAAGTCAGTGCTGATCTCTCTGGCTATTGAAACTAAGTCATCTCAGATATAATTGAACATGCAAATTAAATAACTTGGAAGCATTACAGGGAAGGGAGGAAGAAAAGGAGGAGAGAAGGAAGGAAGGAAACAAAAAGAAGTGGCATAAAGAGAAAAAGGAAATAGTAACTATTTCTCAGGTCTTCACAACCCTTGAAAGCGAAATACGAACTCTTCCCAGTTTACTGATATTGCACAGTTTCATCCTTCAGGATGTAATCTAAAGCCCCCTCTGTATTTAACATTCAAACAGTAGACTTAGATTTCAGACACAGTGAATGGATCAGGACAGGCAATAAAAGAGCAAGACATTGCAATTTAAAACAGCACAATTTGAAAGCGACATAACAAATTATCCTGGACTTCAGGAGATATGTGTATCATGGGAAAGTGATTCTGAGATCTTTCATCTCTCTTGGGGTGGGTCATTCTTGGCTTCAGCTTAACTGTAGCATGTCATCAACCATTTTACAAACTTTAAAATAGGAAATAAAAACCTCCTGGGTTCCTTTTTATGGCAACATCACCAAGCTGTTGCTTGAATCCTTACATTTCCAGCATTTGGAATTATAGCAGATTTAAAGTCTGGAATATGTGTTTATTTGGAAGATGGGGGCATGTATCCTATATTATTGCTGCTCCTAGACAACCAGTTAGTTTGAATCTCACTGACCCCTGTGGAACTTTCCTAGAAGCCCTGTTTGAGAGGTAAGTTACTTCATTGGGGGCTGTTTTAAGACCACCATAATAAAATTATTGGAGATCTTAAAAGCATTTAGGGCAAAATATCTAAATTTAGCAAAGGTGATCAATGTGTTTTTCTATTTATATGCTGTTCTTGAATATCGGGAAACAAACTTTAGTACCACATGTATATGTTTTCTCAAGATCTGAAATCACAAATTTGAATGATTTCTAGTGCCGAATCCTGGTATGCTTTACTGGTTTATTTGAAGTGATACTATAGGGATTTCTAATTTAAATAAGTAACTAATAAAGCTAATCTAATACAAATAGAAAAACAAAGTAGCCTTTCTTAGTTGTTTATTCCTCCACTTCTTTGCTCCCCGGCCCTGTCCACCTGGAAAACTAACAGGTCATCTTTTTGATGCCGGTGAAGTACTCTTCTTCTGTTGAGGGCTCTTCTAACCTCTCTCCTGCCCAGCTTGACTCAACACCATTTCCCCCTCCCTTAGTTTTCTTTTCATGTTTATTAGTGGCATTAGTATTTTTTAGTCATTATTTGTTTGTGTCATTTTCCTCCAGTAGATCTTACGTTTCTGAAAGGCAGTAACCATGACTTTTTAAAATTTTTGAGTGCCCACGGAGTAGGTGTTCAGTAGATATTTTAAAAGGGCAAAATATTTCCCTGCCACTCTGTTTTCTTGCATGACACTTAGAAGGTCATGGTAAGAGATAATGAGCCATGTGTCCTGAAGATGTCTTCTGGAATCCCCCTCAGTGTAGGCATCCGTGACCTCATATAGTAAAATGGTAAATTAAAGTCTGATACAGAAATGAACTTTTAAATATTCAAGAAAAACTGCTATGGATAACTGCCTACATTTATCTCACATTATACCCTCAGTGTAGGCATCCGTGACCTCATATAGTAAAATGGTAAATTAAAGTCTGATACAGAAACGAACTTTTAAATATTCAAGAAAAACTGCTATGGATAACTGCCTACATTTATCTCACATTATAAAGTCTTATTTATTTATTTTTCTGATAATGCATGATAATTACAAAAAAGTTAAATTAATTCTGAAAAGATATGATGCCACTGCCATATAATACCACTTCCTATCCCCTCAAGATAACTACAGTTAATACAGTAGTTTGGCTGTTGTCCATTTAGATTTTATTATGACTGTGCAACTGTTCATAGATGCAAGTATTTATTTGTAAATTATTAGTAATTAAGGTCATTTATTATTTATTATTTTTTCAGAGTTCAGCTTTTAATTTAACTTGTTACAAAAGAGGTTTAGTCAAAAAGACCAAAGCCCATGTCATCATCACACTCCTCAGATTTTTGTTTCTTTGCTTCTCCTTTCTTCTCCTCAGCTGGGCAGCAGTGGTGGAGGGGGCAGGACCTCCTGCTGGGGTAGCACCAGCTGCTGGAGCAGGTCCACCAGCCCCTGCATTGCAGATGAGGCTCTCAATGTTGACACTGGTCAGGGCCTTTGCAAACAAGCCAGGCCAAAAGGATCCAGTATTTACTCCAGCTGCTTTAATGAGGGCATTGATCTTATCCTATTATGACGGTCACATTGGTGTTGTGCAGAATGAGAGCCAAGTAGGTGCAGGGAAGCTCAGAGATGGAGGCCACAGTGTGGGCTAGTGCGGGGCTGGTGCTGCCAGATGATGTGAGGGCCTCACCCATAGGCGGCAGCTGAGGAAAGGGGTC
>NW_007762182.1:6099-6365 GCF_000696425.1 Galeopterus variegatus
TCCTTAATTTGCACAGGGCTCAGGAGTCTGTGAGAGGGAGTTTGGATTCAGTTTGCATTGGGAAATCAGACATGATTTTCCAGTAGGCCTATCAGAGAATGGGTCCCTATAAAGAGCAGAACTGGGTAGAGAGGCGAGGGGTTTCTGAGAGACGGTCTCTATGAGTGAGAAGGAGACCACTGGGGAGCAGGGGCTGGAGCTATGGGGGCACAGAGGTCTAAGGTTTAGTGTGAGGTGCTACCTGATTGAGCCAGAGTCTAACCTGG
>NW_007762183.1:0-339 GCF_000696425.1 Galeopterus variegatus
GCGCCCATGCTGTGGTCTCCTGTGAGGCTGCTCCTTTTGGGGGGCAGGGACCTTGTTTTTTCAACTTTTATTGCTCCCCATTACCTCGCATAAAGAAGGTGCTCAGTGTATGTCCCTCTTCAAAGGAATGGGGCTGGCATTTCTGCTGAGTAAGATTGTGTCGTATAGAAGTTAAGAAAGAAATGGAGAAAATGTTTTAATCCCCCCAAAGGTTATAATAGAGCATGGAAATAGGACAGATACAAGAAACAGCAATGATTCGATGTGTATCATATTGCATATTACATGTAGTTTTATTGAAACTCACCTAAACACTGAAAATCTGTGCAGAGAGAACAA
>NW_007762183.1:5889-6365 GCF_000696425.1 Galeopterus variegatus
GCCTCTGTCTTCGTTTCCTCTGTTGTATTCCTGGGGCTTCGTGCCATGGGGCTTTGCTGCTTCTTCTCTACGATGTGGCCGCACCGTGCGATCTGCTGTTGTGTGCAGCACAGTTTGCCTGGTAATACTGCGGCCTGCGCCCATGCTGTGGTCTCCTGTGAGGCTGCTCCTTTTGGGGGGCAGGGACCTTGTTTTTTTCATCTTTTATTGCTCCCCATTACCTCGCATAAAGAAGGTGCTCAGTGTATGTCCCTCTTCAAAGGAATGGGGCTGGCATTTCTGCTGAGTAACATTGTGTCGTATAGAAGTTAAGAAAGAAATGGAGAAAATGTTTTAATCCCCCCAAAGGTTATAATAGAGCATGGAAAGAGGACAGATACAAGAAACAGCAATGATTCGATGTGTATCATATTGCATATTACATGTTGTTTTATTGAAACTCACCTAAACACTGAAAATCTGTGCAGAGAGAACAA
>NW_007762184.1:0-1090 GCF_000696425.1 Galeopterus variegatus
GTTTGTCCTAGCCTTCCATAAGTGTCTTACAGGAGAAAAACGGTGTCTTTCCATGCCGTCACTTGTCATGTGTGCAAAACGATTCATTCGTCTTCCCTTCCACGGGTTCCTCCAGCTCTCTGTTCATTCTCCCTGCCAATACTTTTTAATAGTATGTAACAATTCTATTTTCAAATGTTGACTTTTCCCAGCAGTGTATACGGCCCAGGCATGGCACTGTAAATTATTATGTCTTCCAGCACTCAGCGCAGGGCTAGGTGTGCAGACAAAGATTCGTTCAATGAATGAGTGTGAGGGATGAGCCTATTCCAACCTTTACTCCCCAAATTTCATAAGAAACACTCCTTCTTTGGTCAATGTACTAATGCACTTTGCAAAATGTGTCTGACGCATTAAACATCATGCCAACCTATTGTCACTCTAATTAATGTGCATCTACCCTGGCATGTATAATAAAATCACCATAAGAAGAGGTTTGTGGTTGTGTTTATAATAACATTATCCATTGTTAATCTATGTCCAAAAGTAACTGAGGGTTAAAATTAACTTTATGAGGTAGAATTTAACATACACAGAATTCGAGCAAAGAACAATCAAAACTTCTCTAAGACGGGAAAATGATTTATTAGCAGGTGATGAAGTTGAGTGGCGCAACATGACTGTAATAAACACTTTGCCTGGTGCAGCAGGATTGTGTGGGAAGAACGGCAGGGCGTGAGGCTAGTCTGACACTATTTGGGAACTGCTGTGACTCTTACAGAATGTAAATTAAAATTCTTTTACTGCTTCTTTTGGAAAGAACAACTTTAACAAGGCCAAAACCTTGTCCATTTGGCTTTTTAATTACATATCCATTGATTAATTTAAAAGCTGTGTAAACTGCAGAAGGACACACTTCTTGTGAGGAAATTTAAAATAGATGTCAGCAATTTCTGCCAAAAACAAACAACAAACAAACAAAAATTTGAAGGATTTCAGGCCGTTGCAGATATAATCATCCTTGGAAGAAACAAGCAAACATCAACATTAAAAAAAAAAAAATCGCTATTGGTCCAGTTCCCCCGTGTCTCACTGTCCATATGAAAGGCTC
>NW_007762184.1:6158-6365 GCF_000696425.1 Galeopterus variegatus
TGGATCCTTCTAGTCTCAAACTATGCTCAAGTGTAACCACTCCTGAAAGGGCACCATTCC
The DNA here is from genome assembly GCF_000696425.1 of Galeopterus variegatus. Classification (NCBI taxonomy): domain Eukaryota; kingdom Metazoa; phylum Chordata; class Mammalia; order Dermoptera; family Cynocephalidae; genus Galeopterus; species Galeopterus variegatus. Next base: position 6,219 of record NW_007762184.1, read on the forward strand.
CTGATTCTCTGCCTTTGGTTTCTCCTCCAATTGCTGTGCTCTCTGGCTCCCCAGGCTGCCAACTTCTTTCAGGGCGTTTCCGTACCCCCATTCATTGCTCATGCTCTCCCCAGCCCCAAGCCCTAGCCCTCTGCTCCCTGTGCTCTG
>NW_007762185.1:0-555 GCF_000696425.1 Galeopterus variegatus
AGCAAAAATTTTCTCCCACTCTGTAGGTTGTCATTTCACTCTGTTGATTGTTTCCTTTGCTCTGAATAAGGTTTCTAGTTTGATATAGTCCCATTCGTTTATTTTTTCTTTTGCTGCTTGTGCTTTCAGGCTCATGTTCAAAAAGTCATAGATCACTTTAGGTAGTATAGACATTTTCACAATGTTAATTCTTCCAACCCAAGAACATGGAATATCTTTCCATCTTTTTGTGTCTTTTAAAATTTCTTTCAGAAGCGGTTTGTAGTTCTCACTGAAGAGGTCTTTTGCTTCTGCTTTTGAGCTCTTGTTCACAACATCTGTGCCCAGTCCTAGTTCCTGAAGTGTTTCCCTGAGTAGTTTTACATTTCCAGGCCTTATACTTGTCTTTAATTCACTTTGAGTTGAATTTGATATAGGGTGAGAGGTAGAGGTCTATTTTCATTCTTTTACAAATGGATATCCAATTTTCCCAGCACCATTTATTGAAGAGGCAGTCTATTCCTCAGTGTATGCTTTTGTTGCCTTTGTCAAATATCAATTGGCTGTAAGTCTGTG
>NW_007762185.1:6103-6365 GCF_000696425.1 Galeopterus variegatus
AGGTTTCGGTGATGGGACATAATAATCAACTACATTGTATATTGACAAAATAAAAATTCAAGAAAAAAAAAATTCCTTCTCTGTCATGTCAAGGGTTTCCTGTTCTATGGGGTCTTCTACTTGCGAGTTACTGAATTCCTTCAGTGGTATCATATTTTCCAATTTTGTCATATTTCTAGTATCTCTATGTTAATTTTTGGTCATCTGGTAGATCAGTATTACTCTGAAGTGGACTTTGAGGAGAAAGACATCTTCCTCTTTT
>NW_007762186.1:0-212 GCF_000696425.1 Galeopterus variegatus
TATTTCCTGATTTTTTTTCCTAGATTTACCCTTTCCTTGCCCTCCCTGCAGTGGCCTCCCATTGCCACAAACCCCACATCCCATAACAAGCAGCCAGAGCAGTAGGAGAAACTAGAAGTTCAATGTTTACTGCCAGATCTGCCTGGGAACTCTCATCCCGGGTTCTTCTCATGAAATACCCAAAGCACAGAAATGTTTACCAGAGGGTCTGG
>NW_007762186.1:1209-1496 GCF_000696425.1 Galeopterus variegatus
CTGATTTATTTATGCAGGACTTCCAAGAACCTATGCTAATGTGAATTAAAGTAAAGATGCTCCCAATGCTCATTAAAAATAAAAAGAAGGGCTGGCCCGGTGGCCCACTGGAGAGTGCGCTGCTTGGGAGCACGGCGGCGCTCCCGCTGAGGGTTCGGATCCCACGTGGAGACCGTTTCCCGCTCACTGGCTGAGCACGGTGCGGGCGTGACACCGAGGGTTGCGGTCCCATTGCCGGTCCCCGGTGCGGGCGCGACACCGAGGGTTGCGATCCCGTTGCCGGTCAG
>NW_007762186.1:3394-3917 GCF_000696425.1 Galeopterus variegatus
AAAAAAAAAGTTCTTTTCTACTCTCACACTCAACACAGCACAGGACACTTCTGTGACCAGATGTGAGGGGGGGTTTCCTCATATACCAAGCATTTCTCCAGTGGACACCAACAGGGTATTCTATAATTCAATTCAACTCTGACACTTTCTACCTGGAATTAGAGCCAGATCCCACAGGTTAAGGGCTCAGTCCCACAAGACCTCCCTCACTTCAGATGCCAGTCACAAGTCCCAGACTGTGACCTGGACTTCTGACCAACTGACTATAAATCACGATTTTCATGATCCCTCACTCAAGTTCAACAATTTGCTAGGATGGCTCACAGAACTCAGGTAAACACTTTACTTATATTTACCATTTATTATAAAAGATAGAAAGGATACAGACAAACAGCCGATGGAAAAGGTGCAAAGGGCAAGGCATGTGGGAAGCGTGCAGCTTCCATGCCCCCTCTGGGGCAACCATCCTCAAGGAACCTCCACGTGTTCATCAACCTGGAAGCTCTCAAAACCCTGTCTTTTT
>NW_007762186.1:5754-6365 GCF_000696425.1 Galeopterus variegatus
AAATATTCAAAATAAATGACAAAGAGAAAATAAGGATGAAGAAAAATACAAAACCATAAGGAACATGTAGGACATGCTCAAAATTTCTAAGGTATGTGCAATTGGAGTCCCAGTAGGAAAGAAGAAAGAGAATAAAGGAGAAGCAACATTCAAAGTCTTTAGAGATACTGGCAAAGAATTCTGCAGAACTGGTGATAAATTTTAACCCAGAGATTTCTAGTGAGTATTATGCAGGATTAAAAAATTTTTTAATTTAAAAATCATTCTTTAAGACTTCTTAGTTAATTGTTAAAACTCAGTGACAAAGAAAAAATCTTAAAACTAGCTGCAAAATGATCAGTCAACACATTGAAACACTCCCTGCATTTCTTGTTACTTAATCAAGCCATGTAAAATATAATTACAAATGAAACTGCCACACTAAAGAACTCACGATATCCTATCAGAACTCCAGAAATATATACTTTTAAAAATATATATTGGTTCCTAATGAGTAATATGTGTATTCAATTTGTGAGCTTATTTTACTCATATAAATATGGTTCCAAACGTAGGATCTATGACAAAAAAAAATTGTTCACTTTGAAATAGAAAATAAAATATAAAGCAAA
>NW_007762187.1:0-382 GCF_000696425.1 Galeopterus variegatus
TTTTTGTCTCTCAAAATTTTTTAAACTTTCTTTTAAATTTCTTCTTTAACACATTTGATGTTTAAGAGCATGCTGTTTAATTTCCATGACTTTATACAACTTCCAGTGTCCCTTCTGTTGCTGATTTCTAGTTTTATTTGGTAGGGGTTGGACAAGACGGTTGATATGATTTTTAAATTTGTCCAGACTTGGTTTGTGACCTAATGTATGGTCTATCCTGGAGAATGTTCCATGTGCTGCTGAGAAGACTGTGTATTCTGCAGCTCTTGGATGTAATGTTCTGTAAATATCCATCAGGTCCAATTAGTCTAGAGTGGAGATGAACTCTGATGTTCCTTGGTTAATTTTCTGTCTGGATGATTTGTCCTTTGATGAAAGTGGC
>NW_007762187.1:5148-6365 GCF_000696425.1 Galeopterus variegatus
GATTTATCACATTTCTTGATTTGCATGTGCTGAAACATCCTTGCGTGGCTGGGATGAATCCCATTTGATTGTGGTGAATGACCTTTTTAATGTGTTAATGTGTTGTTAGATTCTATTGGCTAGTGTTTTGCTGAGGATTTTTGCTACTAAGTTCATTAGGGATATTGTCTGTATTTTTCTTTTTGGCTGTCTTTTCCAGTTTTGGTATGAGGGTAATGCTGGCCTTGTAGAATGAGTTTGGAAGTATTCCCTCCTCTTTAATTTTTCAGAAGAGCTTGAGAAGACTTGGTATTAGTTCTTCTTTAAATGTTTGGTAAAATTTGGCAATGAAGTTGTCTGGTCCTGGGGTTTACTTTGTTGGGAAAATTTTTATTACTATTTCAATTTCATTACTCATTATTGGTCTGTTTAAGTTTTCTAGTTCTTCATGATTCCACTTTCATAAGGTGTTTATATGTCCAAAAATTCATTAATTTCTTTTAGGTTTTCCAGTTTGCATGTAGTTGTTAGTCTCTTACGATCCTCTGCATTTCTGTGGTTTCAGTTGTAATGTCTCCTTCTTCATTTCTGATTTCATTAATTTGTCTTCCCTCTATTTTTCTTCGTTAGTCTAGCTGTTGGTTTTATCTTTTCAAAAAACCAACTCTTTGCTTCATTAATCTTTCATGTTGTTTTTTAAATTTTGAATTATTTTATTTCTGCACTGATCTTTGTTATTTCTCTCCTACTAATTTTGGGTTTCATTTATTCTTGTTTTCCTAGTTCCTTGGGGTTTAACATTAAGGTTATTTGAAGTCTTTCTGCTTTTTTGATGTAGGCATTTATTGCTATAAACTTCCCTCTTACAACTGCTTTGGCTGTATCATATAGGTTCTAGTAAACTGTGCTTTCATTTTCTTTTGTCTCTTAAAATTTTTTAAACTTGCTTTTAAATTTCTTTTTTAACCCATTTGATGTTTAGGAGCATGCTGTTTAATTTCCCTGACTTTGTACAATTTCCAGTGTCCCCTCTGTTGCTGACATCTAGTTTTATTTGGTAGGGGTTGGACAATATAGTTGATATGATTTTTAAATTTGTCCAGACTTGTTTGTGACCTAATGTATGGTCTATCCTAGAGAATGTTCCATGTGCTGGTGAGAAGAATGTGTATTCTGTAGCTCTTTGATGTAATGTCCTGTAAATGTCCATCAGGTCCAATTAGTCTAGAGTGGAGATA
>NW_007762188.1:0-374 GCF_000696425.1 Galeopterus variegatus
ACCATAAAACTTGGAGACAACCCAAATGTCAGTAGGAGAGGAAATGAACACATTGTGGTAAAAAGATTCTGCACTGGGTAGCAGGGACACTGAGTAGCTATGGCTACATCTGTCTGTGTGGATGAGTCTGCGACCTTCACGGCTGAGGGCGAAGAGCAAACAGCAGGAGACTGCAGAGGACGGTGCCATTTGCGTAACATGCATGAACATGTGAGACTAAACACTCTATCATGTCAGGATACATATCGATTTGATAAAATGGTAAAGGAAATCAGAAAATGGAAAACAAAATATGGTTAGTTGGGGCCGACCTGGTGGCGCACTGCTACAGTGCGCCACTTGGGAGTGCGGTGGGGCTCCCGCCGAGGGTTCGG
>NW_007762188.1:5861-6365 GCF_000696425.1 Galeopterus variegatus
CCCCCCCACCCATCCCTGTCAGGGGGTCTCAGGTGATGCCTCCGTCTCCAGATGGAGAGGCCGAGCGGGTCATGTGTGAAATATATGCCCAGCTGGTGTTGAGGCTGGAAGCCAGACCCGATCTCCTCTCCCCACTCTCGAGGGCTGTTCAGGAAGCCAGACCTTTCTTGAGTGACAACCCCTGATCCATCCGCCTCAGGGCCATGGTCTCTTTGTGCTGCCTCCCGCCTCATGGTCTGTTCCTTTTTCTAGAAGACTCTTCTTACCCTCTCCCTGCTTCTGTGGCTACTCACTTGCAGGTCTCAGCACAGTACCAGGCTTCCAGGACGTCCCCGGGAGGCTGTGTCAGTCAAGGTCTCTCTTCTGGGTTCCCACCCCTCTGTGCTTTCTCGTCCCCGGCGCTGGTCAGTGCCACAGCCTTGTCTCCACACTGAGTGCTTTCCGTCTGTCTCCTGGAGAAGGTCAGATCAACACAGGCCAAAACCACGCCTCCACTGCTCTGTT
>NW_007762189.1:0-379 GCF_000696425.1 Galeopterus variegatus
CAAATAAGTGAGAGCATGTGGTATTTCTCTTTCTGTGCCTGACTTGTTTCACTTAATATAACTTTGTCTACGTCCATCCATGTTGTTGCAAATGGTGGTATTTCGTTCTTTTTTATAACAGAGTAGTATTCCATTGTGTAGATGTACCACAGTTTCCTTATCCACGCATCAGATGATAGACAGAATGGACAGTTTCTGAAGGAAGTCCAGAAGAGAAAAATAAAGAGGAAAAAGAGGCTAGAGCAGGGTTTCTCAATCTCAGAACTATTGACATTTTGATATGGATAATTTTGTTTTGGGAGGCCTCCCTGTGCATCATGAGATACTTAGCAACATCTGTAGCCTCTACCCATTAGACACCCATAACACCCCTTCCCCA
>NW_007762189.1:5900-6365 GCF_000696425.1 Galeopterus variegatus
TTGTGTTTTTGCCATACTTACTTGCAAAAGCAAAAAAAGGCATGACTTCAATACAGCACACTTATATTAAATTGACCAACTTATTAAATTCGGTTTTGTTTCCAAATTACAGGGATGCTTTAAATAACCACAAAATATGGAGACTCAGAAGTGTTGGTACTGGTTTTGTCTTGAAAGAATTATTGTCTATAGGTTCATATCATACAGAGTCAGAGAAAGAGGTGCCTGCTGGGTCCATTCAAGAAAGAAGACTGGATCATAATTGGAGTTCCTCATTTGATGAAGGTTCTCTAATCAGGAAGCTATTGCTTACACACACCAAGGACTGATGGGGGATATGCTAAACTTTAAGGTAGCCCTTTCTGCTCCCTGTCACCATCAGAGAAGCTATGAGGTATTTAAACGTTCATGAGGTCTTGGGAATGTTATTAAATATTCCAATGAATATTAATAAGATTCAGGAGT
>NW_007762190.1:0-317 GCF_000696425.1 Galeopterus variegatus
AGATTCCTTTCAAAATTTTACTGCTCATTGACTATGTACCTGGTCAACGAAGAGCTCTGACAGAGACATACGAGGAGATTAATGTTGTTTTCATGCCTACTAACACAACATCCATTCTGCAACCCATAGATCAAGGAGTCATTTTGACTTTCAGTTCATACTATTTACATTTCATAAGGCTATCGTTGCCATAGACAGTGATTCATCTGATGAACCTGGGCAAAGTCAACTGAAAAACTTCTGGAAAGGACTCACCATTCTAGATGCCATTAAGAACATTGGTGATTCATGGGAAGAGGTCAAAATATAAACATTTT
>NW_007762190.1:6123-6365 GCF_000696425.1 Galeopterus variegatus
GTAGGTTGTAGTGCCAAGCACATTGTCTTGCATTAAGTAAACATCACAAAAAGTACTCTGCTGGTTGACGGCTTGTCTTTATCCCCTCGCCAAACACCTAGGAGACTGGCTGAACCTGTTTGTATCAATAAATATCAATGTACACCTTACTCACTAAACAGAATCATGCTGCGTACTCTGATCCCACCCCCACACTATGCCACCGAAACACTACCACACCAAACACCACCCAGAAAAACAAG
>NW_007762191.1:0-284 GCF_000696425.1 Galeopterus variegatus
ATGCATGGGGTTTTTCCAGGATAACAACCAATTCTCCAACTCTTCGGACACCAACTAGATAGCCAAAGATTTAATTCAATTCTGACTAACTACTGAGACCATCAGACCCCTTGGGTTAAGGGCCCAGTCCCATAAAACAGCCCCCACTTCAAATGACAATTGCAAGTCCTGGGCCTCCTGTACTTCTGAACCAACCGGCTATAAACTGGGAGTTCCCAGAACAACCTCCTTGGGTTCAATTATTTGCTCGAACAACTCACAGAACTCAAGAAGGCACTTTACTT
>NW_007762191.1:5693-6365 GCF_000696425.1 Galeopterus variegatus
GGGGACCTCTCTCCTTCCACACCCTCCTTCTTGATGGCTCACACTTTCCCTGCTTTCAGAGAGATGTTTTTCAAGCATCCCGTGTGGGGGCCCGAGTGACAGCAGTGTGCAGAAGCCCAACCTCAGCAGTAATCCTGGGTGGAAAGCTAGCAGGAAGAAACGTGCAGGATGGGGGTGCCAAGGAGAAGGCCCCACTCCTGTTTTTCCAGTGGCCAGTGTGGGGTGGAGGCCAAGGACCAGACATGGGGGGAATGCAGCGGGGCCTCACTGGGACTATTCATAGCCCGGGATCCTCATCGGAATCTGGCAGGCAGGGGCAGGCACCGGCAGTGATCTTGCCTGTTTGTGGCACAAACATAGGCTGAGTTGTTTATGCTGCTCCTTCTTCCACCCCCTCGCTTAGCCTCAGACCATATGCCATTTATCCTGGAGCCTGAATAGGTGTCCGAGACCCAGAAAGGGGGTGGGGGATGGGGCTCCTGTCCCCCTAGCCCAGCCTGTGGCCACTCACCGGAGGCAGCGCTGGCGCTGGTGTTGGGGCAGGCCTCTTTCAGGCAGCTAATGCGCCACTTCAGACAGAGAGGGGAGTCAGGGCAGGGCCTCCTCTCCTACCCGGAGCCTGGGCGTCCATCACAGCGCTGCCCCCAGAATGAGGTGTGTGGGCAGCCTACC
>NW_007762192.1:0-317 GCF_000696425.1 Galeopterus variegatus
TGGGGTTATTATGGTGTAGACTGGGGGGAGGGCCCGTGGAGAAGGAGAGGCTGGCCCGTTGTTGCTGCTGTCTCTAAGGGCTCATGAGGCTGCTGCGAGGAGAGTGGAGGAATTGCACAGGAACCAGTGCTGCTGCTGGATCAGCTACTGCTGCCCGAGTGCAGCAGCGTTGCTGCGCTTTCGCTGGTAACAGGAAGGAAACTGAAAGGAGCATCCTTTCTTTTACTCGTCTTGCCTTGCAGTCTCTTTCTCCTCGCATTCCCTGTGGGCACAGACTGTCAGGGAGCAAGCTGGTAAGGGAGAAATGTGGTCTGCAG
>NW_007762192.1:5514-6365 GCF_000696425.1 Galeopterus variegatus
ATCGTACCAATAATAAAAACTTTTCTTCTTCTGGGAGAGAACATCAAATAGCAGATGACTCCAGTGCAGCAGGAGGGCAGGAGGCCTTGGGGGCTCTGGAATGGGAGGCCACTACAGCTTCTGCAGAGGCTTCGGCAGCGGAATCTGGGGCCAGGGTTGGGGCTGTGGAGCTCATGGAGGCAGCGGACAAGGTGTGGATCCCGGTCACTTAGCTGGGCCACCTAGTCAAGAAAATGAGGATCAAGTCCCTGGAAGAGATCCACCTCTTCTCCCTGCACATCATGGAGTCTGAGATCACTAACTTTTTCCTGGGGGCATCCCTCAAGGATGAGGTTTTAGGGCTGGCCTGTGGCTCACTTGCGAGAGTGTGGTGCTGACAACACCAAGTCAAGGGTTAAGATCCCCTTACCGGTCAGGGTTTTGAAGATTACGCCAGTGCAAGAAAAGGCCAGTGCTGGCCAGTATTCCAGCTAAAGGCATTGTCACCATCAGGGACTACAATGGCCACATCGGTCTAGGTGTTAAGTACTCCAAGGTGTTAAGCCACCACCATCCGAGGGGCCATCATCCTGACCAAACTCTCCATTGTCCCTGTGCAGAGAGGCTACTGGGGGACCAAGATTGGCAAGCCCCACGTGGTTCCTTGCAAGGTGGCAGGCCTCTGTGGTTCTGTGCTGGTGCACCTCCTCCCCGCCCCCAGAGGCACTGGCATCGTCTCAGCCCCTGTACCCAAGAAGCTGCTGCCGATGGCCGGTATTGATGACTGCTGCACCTCAGCCAGGGGTTGCACGGTCAACATGGGCAACTTCAAGGCCACCTTTGATGCCATCTCCAAGACCTACCACCATCTG
>NW_007762193.1:0-664 GCF_000696425.1 Galeopterus variegatus
AGCGCAGCCCTTGCTCGTGGGAAGTATTTGTTGAGTATTTATTGATTAGGCACTATTCCCACCAAAGACTTGGGGCTTATATTTGGTAGTCTCTGTTACATTTTAGGTTTTCCCTTTCTACCATGTATTCCCCCCTATCAATCTCAGATATCCGGTTTAAAAAGGTAGTTTGGTTGCACGTCTTTGTGATCACTTTCAAAAATACCTAAACCCCGCATATCTTGTCTTATGTGATTTATGTGACTCATGCTTCAAATGCTGTTAAATCATCTCTTGAATGCTGGGACCAAATTCCCTACCATTTGCCTATTTTTCTTTCTTTTTAAACATCTCAAATGCCAACTACTGCAAGTCCTTAATCTAAGATACTTTCTCCTTTATTCTTTAGAGGTCATTCATCTGTTCATTCACTGGGATTCTTCACTGAATGCTAAGCACACTGCTAAGTGCTAGGGACACAACAGTTTATTGTCTTTTTAAAGGTTAGAGTCTAGATGGGCGACAGAAAGAATAAACAGGCATCGGCAATACAAGATGATAAGTGCTCATAAAAAGAAAGTCGGAGTGGCTATGAGAGCACGTGGGTAGATTTGCCGAGACTTGGGGAATTAGTAAACACTTTGTGCAGGAAGTAATGTATACACAGAAATTTGAAGACTACATC
>NW_007762193.1:6055-6365 GCF_000696425.1 Galeopterus variegatus
TTTAAACCCAGTGGTTCTCAACCAGTCATCGGCAATGTCTGCAGACATTTTTGGTTGCCAACACTGAAAGTACAATGGAGAGGCCTCTAGTGGTTGAAGGTCATAATATTGCTAAATGTCCTGAAATGTCCAAGATAGACCCCGTGACAAGAATTATCCAGTCCAAAATGTTCATAGTGTCAAGGTCGAGAAATCTTGCCTTAAGTAAATCCCCAGAGAAAGGGACAGTATTGATGTCCCTTTTCTGCCATAAGTCGGGAAAGCTTTCTAAAGAAAAGAGCAGTGTGGATACAAGTTCTAGCACTGAGTC
>NW_007762194.1:0-494 GCF_000696425.1 Galeopterus variegatus
GAGCAGGGCCCTGAAGGACAAAGGGAACTGCTAGAGGTCTAACCTGCAGTGCAAGCAGCCTTGTTACTTACTTTTACACATTTGTGGGGTACAGTGCTCTGTTTCATGACATGCATATAGTGCACAATGATTCACTTAGTGTAGATAGCATAGTTATGTACTCGCTTCTCCTCCACCGACCCTCTCCCCTCCCAGCCTCTGGTGACAATTATTCTACTCTCTGCTTCTATGAAAACCCCTCTTCCCCCTTTTTAGATTCCACTTATTAGTAAGATCATGTGATATCTGTCTTTCTGTGCCTGACTTACTACATTTAGCCTGATGGTTTCCATTTCCATTCACGTTGCTACAAATGAAAGGATGTTTCTTTTTCTTTTTTTTTTTTTTTGTCTTTTTTTGTGACCGGCAACGTATTGCAACCCTCAGTGTCGCACCCGCACCTCGCTCAACCAGTGAGCAGCCGGTCTGTATGTGGGATCCGAACCCTCGGCGGG
>NW_007762194.1:6074-6365 GCF_000696425.1 Galeopterus variegatus
TTTCACCTCCTTGGTTATATTTACTCCTAGGTATTTCTTTTTTCTTTTTTCTTTTTTTTTTTTTTCTTTTTTGGTAGTTATTGTGAACGGTATTACTTTCTTTGGCTATTTTTTTATTGGTGTATAGGATCATTATTGGAATTCGTGTGTTGATTTTGTATCCTGCCATTATACTAAATTCACTCATTAGTTCTAATAATTTTTTGGTGGGGTCTTTGGTGTTTTCTTTATTTTATTTTTATTTTTTTTTTTGTCTTTTGTCTTTTTTCCGTGTCCGGCAACGGATCGCAA
>NW_007762195.1:0-591 GCF_000696425.1 Galeopterus variegatus
GCCCTCACCAATGTAGGTGGGCATCATCCAACCCATCAAAAGCCTGAATTAAAAAAAAAAAAGCAAAGAAGAGCAAATTCCCTCTCTCTGCTTGAGCTGGGACATACATCTTCTTCTGCCCTTGGACATCAGGACTCCAGATTCTAGGACCTTTGGACTCTGGGACTTAAACCAGAAGTTCTCAGGCCTTCAGACTCTGACTGAATGACACTTCTGGTTCCCTGAGTCACCAAATTGTGGGATTTCTCAGCCTTCATAATCACATGAGCCAATTCCCCTCTTATATATCCCATTAGTTCTGTTTTTCTGCAGAACCCTGACTAATAAATATACCACCACCTCATAGCAAACTCTAGCTTGGTTCAGGCAGGCATTTGACTGGTGGAGCAGGGCAGTCCACACTTTGAGCTTTGTCGAAAGGCAGAAAAGCATACCCACATGTTATGTGTTTATTCCCAGCAGAACCCTCACCAGAGAATGGGAAGAAGATCAAGAACAGGAGATAAGACACAGGAGGAAGAGGACGGAAGGAGAAAATCTGAGTCATAGACCAAAGAATAATAGGCCCAGCTATTTGGCCTGGATGAGCCC
>NW_007762195.1:6072-6365 GCF_000696425.1 Galeopterus variegatus
GCCCTCACCAATGTAGGTGGGCATCATCCAACCCATCAAAAGCCTGAATTAAAAAAAAAAAGCAAAGAAGAGCAAATTCCCTCTCTCTGCTTGAGCTGGGACATACATCTTCTCCTGCCCTTGGACATCAGGACTCCAGATTCTAGGACCTTTGGACTCTGGGATTTAAACCAAAAGTTCTCAGGCCTTCAGACTCTGACTGAATGACACTGCTGGTTCCCTGAGTCACCAGATTGTGGGATTTCTCAGCCTTCATAATCACATGAGCCAATTCCCCTCTTATATATCCCATT
>NW_007762196.1:0-423 GCF_000696425.1 Galeopterus variegatus
GAGTGATGCTGGGGACCATCTATTCCATCATCTTCCAGAAACAAATATTAAGGGTATATAGTTCTATAAATTTTCAAAATGAACACACCTGTGTAACTACCACCCAGATCAAGAAATAAAACATTTAGTAGTATCCAGAAACCTTCCTTTTTCTGGGCTTCCACTCATGACCCCATAGTAAACAGAATTTTGAATTTTATAACCACAGATTAGTTTTGACTGTTTTGGACTTAACGTTAATGGATTCATAAAGTATGTATTCTATGTGTTTGGATTCTTTTGTGTTTATGATATTTATCTGTGTTGCACATGTAGCAATTATTTGTTCATTTTAATTGCTGCATAGTATCTTATTTGTGAATATATCACAATTTATCCATCCGTGCAGTTATTAATGAATATTAGAATTGTTTATAGGTTTAT
>NW_007762196.1:5645-6364 GCF_000696425.1 Galeopterus variegatus
AAAAAAAAAATAAAGTTGAAAGATGCTTACTTTCTAATTTGTAAATTTAATATAAAGATACAGACACTAAGGTGTGGTACTGGCATAAGGATAGACATAGAAAAATGGAACAGAAATGACAGTCTAGAAATAAATCCTAATATTTATGGTCAAATTGATATTCCACAAAGGTATCAAGGCAATTAATTGGGAAAAAGGACAGTATGTTTAACAAATATGCTGGGACATGTAAAAAGATGGAGTTAGACCCTATCTCACACTACACACAAAAATAAACTCAAAATGAATCAAGAGACATAAATGTAAAAGTTAGAGAAACTTTTGGAAGAAAATATAGGAGAAAAATGTTTAAGAACTTGGATTAAGTAAAGATTTCTTAGATAGGATACCAAAAGCATGATCCATAAAAGAAAAAAAATTGATAAAATTGACTTCATCAAACTTTTAAAAATTTGTGCTTCTAACAATGCCGTTATGAAAATAAAAAGACAGGAGAAAGGGAGAAAAGGTTGTGCATTCCGAATATAAAAACAACTCTTACATCTCAATAATGAAGACAAACAACCCAATTAAAAATGGGCAAAATATTTAGATAGATATTTCCCAAAAATATATGAATGGCTAATTAGCACATGGAAAGATCTCCAATGTCATTAGCCAGTAGGGAAATGCAAATTAAAACCACAGTGAGATACCATTTCATATTCACTAAAATGGCT
>NW_007762197.1:0-212 GCF_000696425.1 Galeopterus variegatus
GAGCACAACAATACATTGAACTTTCAGAAGGAAAGAAAAGAATTATGGTTATTAGAGGGGGTGAAAAGGGGGGGAAGAGGAGGGCTTGGGAGAAATTGGTTCATGCACACAGAGAATAAGTACATTTGTCATGATGAATATACTAATTATCCTGATTTGATCATCACATATTATACACAAATACTAATAGTCAATTCTGTACCCCACAAATA
>NW_007762197.1:5901-6364 GCF_000696425.1 Galeopterus variegatus
TCATATACCTAAGGGCTAGATACATAGTAGGTGTTAAAAAAAATGTTTATTCTCTTTCTCTCTTATCAAATCTGTTGCTATACTGAGAAGTAAATGAGGCAGCATATGTATTTCTTGTCCATAAGGTAATTTCAACGCTCAGAAGAACAAATTACTTATCCCAAAGACATGAGGATCCTTTCTCATTTATCTCAATGAGACTGCATAAATCTCGTCAAAAGGCTGCATTTATATTCAGAATAAAATACCTTGAAGGTGCTGCCGATAAATTACATTTCCAAAACCTCCAGATATTAATTACATTTGTCAAAGAAGCTACCCTTTGTGTTCTTTTAGTGATACAAAGTAGACAAAGAGCAGTATATGTGTGTGTTTGTGTGTGTGCGTGTGCCCTCCTCCCCTCCCCCCCAAAAAAAATCAAAGTTAACTCAGGCTGCATTGTTGAGGAGGTGATTCTTTTTTT
>NW_007762198.1:0-533 GCF_000696425.1 Galeopterus variegatus
TCGTGGTGGGGGTGGCGTGCAGCCGCCCCACAACAGGCCCACAAAGCCCTCGAACCGCCGTAAGCAGGAAAGGAGGAGGAGGAGACGGGTGGCGGCGACGGCGGCCTTGACGGTTGATGTTGCAGAAGGGGGCGTGGACCGACGGCATGGAGGGGGCACGAGCCACCCCGTTAACGCCGCGAAACACCACCCCCGGCTCCCGCCGCGGCAGCACCAACACCGACCTGCGCTCACATATCCTTCCCTCCTCCCCTCCCGAGTTCCCAACGTGTCTCACGCAGACGGCGGGGCCCGGCGCGGCACCGGACCCGCACGCGCCACACGTGTGAGCACGCGGCGACCGGCCCCACTCGCTCGTGCGCCCACGCACGCTCGTTAATGATCCTTCAGCAGGTTCACCTCCGGAAACCTTGTAAAAGTAAAAATTACTTCCTCTAGTCAAGTTCGTGCGTCCTCTCAGCGCTCCGCCTAAGCGGTGCCAATCCGAGGGCCTCACAAAAACATCCATCCAATAGGTAGTAGCGGTGGGCGGT
>NW_007762198.1:5243-6364 GCF_000696425.1 Galeopterus variegatus
GACCGCACGAGGCAGGGGCCACGACAGGGCGGGCCCGGGGGACTCTCCAAGGCCCACAGTGGGCCTCCTGTGTCGTCCCCCGACTCTCTAGGGGACTTGGAAGAAATTGAGCAGGTGCCCGGATGACCAAGATCCACGCGGGTCCCAGGCCCGGTGCCCGGCCAACCACGTGCTCGGGGGCGGGGGTGGGGGACCTGTCCCCGCCTCCGGCCATAACTGAAAAATTCCCCTCAGGGGTCTCAGACGACCGGGAACGCACGCGGCCCCAAGGACGAAACCTCCTTCAGCACCCTATCCATACCCTCCTGCTCTGGTGGCCCGTAACGGTCCCCACACCTCGGGAGCCCAACTCAGCGGTGAGTGGTGAGTGGAAAGGACGCGGCCGACGACCGGGCCACGGACGGGAGGGCGTGCGGCCGCGGGACACCCTCTACCTTTCATTCGCCTTGTCCCCGGTCGGTCCCCGCGGACTGAGGAGCCCCGGAGCCTGCTGGTCAACCTGCCCGGGCGGGCGCCCCCACACAACGCTGGAGCCCGGGAGCACGGTGACAGCCTGCCTCCCTCCCCGCCTACCTCCACGCCCAATCTCCGAGGAACGGGGAACACCCTGGCGCCAGGGCAACGGCGGTGACGGTCACGCTAGCCCTGCACTCTTCCCGGAACTCTGCCTCGTGCAACGTGTCCACCTCCTGTCCCCTCGCCTGCTTCGCTGGAGCTCTAGAGAGCCACATAAAAACGGCCCCCAGGTGGAGCCCCACAAACCGGCACGGATGTCAGCGGGACAAATCCCGGTCGCCGGACACTCGGCGGCTCGACTCCATCCATCCAGGTCCACCTCGGATAGCTTTTCTCGACACGGACACCCACCTTCGCGCCCGCGGCCCCCTTCCGCTCAGGCTGAAGGCGTCCGGCACGCTAACTCAGAAAATGCTGGGAAGGCCCGGGTGGACGTGGGTTGCAAAAGTGAAACCATGAAACGACTCGCAGCAAACACGGAGAAGTCACTTTCATCACACCTGGAGAGGATGGAAACGACGGAGTTCAGACCAGGAGAAAATATCGGCAAGCCAAATATTACCACAGGAAGGTGTGAGGAACCTTCCCAATGCAACTGTATTGTT
>NW_007762199.1:0-874 GCF_000696425.1 Galeopterus variegatus
CCTATAGTTCTTATGTTACATTAAACCTGTTTTCACTTTGTGACTCTCCTCTAGAATTCTTTCCTGTGGTGGAGTCAAGAACCTGCTTGAGGACGGAGTGAGTTGAGGCTGGCTGTTGGGCCTCCCCAGATCCTCTCCTCTGGTATCACCAGGGCTAGCCAATTCTTAGAGACAGCAAAGGGCCCAGCCCATGCAAACAAACTAACCTGCGTCTATACTCCCAAACTCGTCCTTTATCTAACTCTCACACACCAGGCCAGTATTTCTCCTGCTCTAAATCATCCCAGGGCCAGGTACCAGGCAACTCGAAACCACCTCATAGGCCAGAGCCTGTTGGAATGTCCAGACTTTCCAGTTCTGCATTGTTTTCCTTGCCCTGCCTCACCTTTCCCGCACTTTTCTCTTGCTCCTGCTGCTGCTGCCTGGCACTGGCGCCTGCCCTGTGGCCCTTCATGGTGTGGCGTGTGCTCTTCTCTTGGGTATAACGTATATTATTTACGTTACTTTCAGGCATCAAGCCCTAGCCCTTGGTGTTATAAGCACCATGCTCTAACCAACTGAGCCAACCTGCCAGCCCCTTGGTGATGTGGTTTAAAGTCTGGGCTCTGGAAATAGGAGGCCTAGTTCAAATCTTTGTGCCTCTCATTAGCTCTGTGGCCTTGGACAATTTTGTTCTTACTATTTTATATGTTTCCACACCTAAAAAGTGAGAAGGAAGATGCTATGTTAAACACTCAGAAAGTGCCTGGCAAATAGTATTTATTAAATGCTTACTATTACCCATTTTGAGAAAATAAATGCCCATGCACATAGGAGTATTCCTGAAGGCAACTTCCTCAAGGACAGCCACACTTTTAGGCACAATCACTTGAAC
>NW_007762199.1:6090-6364 GCF_000696425.1 Galeopterus variegatus
TGGAAGAAACAATTCCATTTAAAATGCTTCCTTCTGGTCTTTCATCTTCTGAATTATATACTTTTTTTAATTTAAAGAAAAAAAACTATAAAAAACATACTCAGGTTCCCTCAAATAATAATGGTACAGATACTCTATTCTATTAGATATTGTTAATTTCTTACAAAATAGTAGGGAAAGAGAAAATTTGTTCTGAAAGTGCAGAATCAGCAGTGGCTGCCTGGTCTGGGATGCAAGGTTGGAGAAGCTGCTCCTCTCCCTGTGCTCGGATTTT
>NW_007762200.1:0-4235 GCF_000696425.1 Galeopterus variegatus
CACTTTTTTGTGATGAGAACATTTAAAATCTACTCTCTCAGCAATTTTCAAGTGTATAATATTATTAGCCATCATCACCATGCTGTGCCGTAGCTATCCAGGACTTACAGCTCCTGTCTAACTGAAATTTTGTATCCTTTGACCAACATCTCCCCAGCCCTTGGCATCCTCCGTCCTACTCTGTGCTTCTGTGAGTTTGACTTATTTAGATTCCACGTAATAAGTGAGATCGTGTGGTATTTATCTTTCTGCTCCTGGATTACTTTACTTAACATAATGCCCTCCACATTCATCCATGTGATCGCAAATGACAGGATTTCCTTCTTTTTTAAGGCTGAATAGTATTCCATTGTGTAAATACAGCACATCGATGGACACTTAAGCTGATCCCACTTCATGGCTACTGGGAGTAGTGCTGCAGTAAACACGGGAGTGCAGGTGTCTCTTCAAGACCCCAGTTTCAATTCCTTTGCATCCCCTCTGGTAGTGGGATTGCTCGATCACACGGTAGTTCTGTTTTCAATTTTTTTGAGGAAACTCCATGCCGTATTCCATAATGGCTACACCAATTTAAATCCCTACCAACGGTGGCAATCCGGCAATCCTTGCCAACACTTGTTATCTTTGGACTTTTTTTTTATAATAGCCAAACTAATGTGTCATTTAAAATGGTCATTTAAATTATTAAAACAGGGGCTGGCCAGTCAGCTCAGTTAGTAAGAGCGTGGTGTTATAACACCAAGGTCAAGGGTTGGGATCCCTGTACCAGCCAGACACCAGATAGACAGACAAATAAATAAGTAATAGAATAGACAAATAAATAAATAAATAAATAAATAAAACTGAGGGATAAAAACACCTTCTAAAAGGATAGTCACAGCATTTGAGAAAGGTCCATAAGGGTATAGTTAAAGCCTTTTCTTTTTCTTTTTTGTTAATTAAAGGCAGTGTGTGTTCAATCCAAAAGTACAGGTCCAGGAGGCAACAGCCCCCAAATGGTATTCCTGCTGCTTCCTCTCCCATCTTAAACAGTCTATCTCCAACACAGCAAAGTGACTCTCTTAAAATATAAGTCATATTATGTCACTCCTCAACCTAAATCCTCCGAAGACTTCCTATAGCATGCAAAGTAAAGGTCAAAGTCCCCACAGTTACCTACAGGACCCTGCATGATCTGAAGCCTCTTCCTCCCTGACCTCTTCCTCCTCCCTTCTCATTCCTCCAGGCATGCAGGTCTTGCCCCCGCTGCCTCAGGGCCTTTGCCCATGCCCTCCTTCTGCCTGGGACACTTTTCCCACAAATACCTGCATGACAACCTCTCTCCCCTCTTTTAGATCTTTGCTTAAAAATCACCGTTTCGGGCCGGCCCGGTGGCGCACTGCTACAGTGCGCTGCTTGGGAGCGCGGCGGTGCTCCCGCCAAGGGTTCGGATCCCACATACAGACCGGTTCCCACTCACTGGTTGAGCGAGGTGCGGGCGCAGCACCAAGGGTTGCGATCCCGTTGCCAGTCCCAGTCCGGTACGGGCGCGACACTGAGGGTTGTGATCTGTTGCCGGACACGAAAAAAAAGACAAAAAAAAAAAAAAAAAAATCACCGTTTCATCAGTGCCACCCCTACTTTAAATTGCAAGCCTGCAGCCCCAGTCTGGCATTCCCTGTTCTCCTCCCCTGCTTTATTTCAGTCAACGGTGTTTCTCACAATCGGACACACCGTATGCTTTACCTATTTATCTTATTTTCTACTCTGCTAGAGTGTACAGTCCTAGAGCAGAGACAGTTTTACTGTTTGTCTCCTGCTGCAATAAATCAAATAAAATAAATTTGATGAATAAGTAAATAAATATATGAATGCTAGACCTAGTTCTACTACCATTAACTAGTAGTCTGTCCCTGAAAAAGTCAGTTTATCTCTCTGGGCATCAGTTTTCTCATCTCTGAGTTAACTGCAAAACAATATTTGTGTTTCATGAACTTTTTAAATATGTGCATTATATTTCAAAATAAAAGGGCAAAAATAAATATTAATAAAAGTGTTTAACAAATTAATTGCAAAGAACAAATGCAATTACACACACACACTGAGGAAACTTCAAAAAGTTCGTGGAAAGGTTTGCATTATCTTTTCATTCTATTTTCCACGAACTTTTTAAAGTACCCTTGTATACATGAAAATACTTTTCAATATGGAAATTGACGCATGGATGGAAAAGTGGTTGGTGGAAGTGGTGGTGTTTTACAGCCTCCTCACTGTGGCCACAAGTATCCACAAGGGAGCAAAAACAAGAACAAAAATTTCAGTGGAATTACCCATGCATTCACAGCCACTGAAAAGCTCTTTGTCACTCAGCTGGTGCAACTACCTGGCTGTCTGTGATATGTCATGGCAGACCTGTGTGTTGGCACCAGGATCAAAGCACAGGCTGTGTGCTTGGGAATCCAGCTCTCATCTGTGTGTGTGGGAAAGCACAGACATCCACTGAATCACTGCCACTGGGACTTGTCCATCTGTGGTCGCCTGCTGCACATCTCTGCTACAAAGCTGTTAATGTGATGCCTGGCCAAAGGACATACCCACCAGTCACAAATTACTCAACCAAAGGAATGGAATGCTGGGAAGCGGTTCCTATGTGTCCCTGATAGCTCACTTGCTCTACACTGCCAGTGTCATTATGTTCCCAAACTTTCCCCAGATGACCCTCCCTAACCCTTCCCCCTTAATGTTCCTTATGAGGCAAACACAAACTCTTTCACTCTTCCCAATGCAAATGGCACTGCCACCTGGATGAGGGTCATGCACCAGGGAAATGGAACCCTGGTGGGAAAAACAGTGACAAGAACTTCTACCAAGCACTGAGCCAACACATGGAGTTAGAAGCAAGGTGGATGCAGGCTACACTGCAAACGTTCTTGTCTTGCCTGACAAAATCATGGAATTTAAGGAACTGAAAAAGGGCCATCACATAGAAAGATGGTTGAATTCAAAGGACTGCATAGGAGTTTTTAGGGGAGACCAGAGATGTGGCAAAAAAATATTTCTTTTCCCACAAAAGAAACAGCACTGATTCCTGAGTAAGTTTTGTCTTGGCAGGCCACATCTGAGGATGTTTTCACTCATCTATGCCAAGCATATTTTTGAAATAGCTTTTTATTTAGTTTGTCTATGATAAGGTCTACCATGACCTATCATTGATTCTTTCCATGTTATCGTGTCTTGGAATCACAGCTGAGACCTGGAAAGAGACATGGTGAGACCTACTCCAGGACGACATCTGTCTGCAAGCACCACGCTTGCTGCCAGCACCAGTGGGCTCAATGTGGAAACTGTCCTGGTCAAGCACCACGGCTGCTCCCAGTGCCATTGGGCTCAACATGAAACTTGGCATTGATCAACCATAATCCTCTGTCTAAATCCTGGGGCACCAATGACCCGACAGGAAGATGAAAGGTCTTTTGAGTAAGGTCTAGTGGTTATGGACACATAATAACAGTAATGACAGGTTTTTACCAAGACTCTGTACACAAGAGTTTAGGAAAAGTTCACAGATTCTTCCGTCGCTGCTTATACTATTTGGGCCTAAGGTATGCCAAGCTAAATGACTGTTTCTCAGCATGGATAAAACATGTTGCTTCAACCGACTCCCACTAACTTAGGGTTTCAGTTGTAACATTTACAGTAATTCCTAAATAGACAGAACTGGCACTGTTTGATTATGATTGCCTAAAAAAAAAAAAGTGTACATTGTACTAGACCTAATAAATTTCATTCATGGGAATTATTTTACTTTATTTGCTTTGCTTATATACAGCATCATTCCAAAAAAAGAGTTTGTCACAACTTACAAAAATACATACATGAGATATGTATGAGACTGAAAAATAAGTGGGTCAGTAAATATCTCTCCTTCTAGAATCCCAAAGTGCTTGGCAGTGATAACCATGGATGGTTTTACCTACTCTGTCTGTGAAAACTGGAAGTATGGAAAATGCACTCTGATAAAAATGTCTCCTGCCACCCTCAAACTCATCCACAATTTAAGTGGAAGCATGAGAAAGCTCTCCAGGGGAGACGGTCCAGCTGTTAGTATCGACTGTGGGCAGCATTCCAGAGGAGGCTTTGCAGTCTCTTGATGGCTTAGCCATTTTCCTCATTTCAATATTTTGAAAGCATCCCACATCTAGAAGCAAGACCTCCTCCAGCCCTCAGGCCCTCTCTGGAGTTGATTTTTTTTTTTT
>NW_007762200.1:5473-6364 GCF_000696425.1 Galeopterus variegatus
CTGCGCTCCCAAGCGGCGCACTCTCCAGTGCACCACCAGGCCGGCCCTGGAGTTGATTTTTTAATCCTGGGCTGCTGAGGGTTAGGACTCAACCCCACACAGCAGCACATCCCCTGGTCACAAGATCTGGGGTGAGGACAAGAGGATTGCTGATCCCCGGATCCAGCTTTACCTGAGAAACTACCTTCTGCCACCTGGTTGTGGGTCTGCTTCTTTGTCTTAACAAATCCATGCAGGCATTTTGTCTACTGTGATATTTTTAAGCATTTGATCGAATGGCTATAAATTACTGTAATTTGGTTAAATGCAAATGGTCCTTCAGTCAAATGAAAGCAGTTTCCATTCCTTATTAAATAACTTTTGACTTAACAACCATCCACGTATATACTTCTGACCCAAGAATGTACATTTAACCACATTCAGACATGTGGAGCAAAACAGTAGATACAGGAAAAATTGAGCATTAACCCTGCTTTCCTAATCAGACCAGATCTTGTTATAACCAAATAGTTGGAAAAGGGAAGTATCATTTTACAGAAATTCTCATAAATCAAGGAAGATGCTAGAATTAGAATATCTCACAGCCTCCAATAAAATAATGGATCAAGGTAACGATCAGCAGGGGCTGCTAACTTCACCGACACAGAATGAACCAGTTACTAAGGGCTCCAGAGTGAATCACGCACCCCACGTATGCATCTGATGAAGCTTCTGACTCCCAGGTTGTAGAAAATACAGAGGACAGATAGGCAAGGTCATTCAATCCAGACTGAAGGAAACAGTGCACGATAAACGAGCCAATTTCTGGAACAAACAAGTTGCAAGGAAAAAAAAGAGGGGAGGTGGGGAGAGGTGAACTTATAGATTAAAAGAGATAAACATTTATATCAG
>NW_007762201.1:0-1155 GCF_000696425.1 Galeopterus variegatus
ATAATTTTTAGAAAATATAAAATAACATAATGATGTAGACACACATAATTTAAAAATCATCTGTTTTTATAGTGTGTTGTCCAAATTGCAAGCCTTTTTATGCACATACACATAGTTGCTTTTTACTGAATTTGCATCCTACTAATAACAATGGTTCCCAAATTTGCTCATTATTACTTTGTAAGCATTTTCTTTTTCAATACATTTTTTTGCTTATAAAAACACATCATCTTGAAATGGTACTCTTAGAATTTTGGAGTGTTTGTTCTAATTGTTTTAATATGCCTAGTTATAAATGTAGATTTATAAGTGTATAGTTTTTTTAAATGAGAAATGATCTAACCATATATGTTTCTTTGAAATTTCCATTTTACTAATAAGAGGTTAATACACATCTTTACTTATTATTAAATTATGCTATATATTTTATTTTTTAATTAAATAATATTGGTTAACATATCTATTAAAGTATTAAATATATGCATATATAAGGAAAAAGTAGTATGTGAATGGACCCTAATACCATTTTCCAAAGCTCAGTGTTGTTGCAGAATGCCCCACTATCATTTTGTTGTATATGCTTTTATTCTTTTACTACACACATTTATGCTTAACCTTGAAGGTATATATATCATAAAACTATGTCATACTTTGCATATTTATATATATTTAAATCGATAAATAAATTGCTTGAATGTGCCAAATTTTTTAACAAGGGCTTTTCTGATAAATAATTGCATCTAACAGTGGGGCATATTTCCAAAGGCTTTTTGATGAATATTAATTTCTTCCCTTGAATGTTTGTACAACTTTGCATTTGATCATCAGTGGTTAAATAAATAAATTTCTGTTCACACATTCTCATCAATACTGGACCTCACAGTAAAAGGAAGTAAAACAAAATAAAAATGAATAAAACTTGAATTTAATATATGAAAAACTCCATCTCATTGTTTCTTTATTGTGCTATTATTTATTTCAGCAAAGATGCTGGTATGAGTACAAGTCAACAAAACTGACCTTCTGGAAACACAAAAAAGGTAAAATAGAAACATAACTTCGTTTTCAATGAAACTAAGA
Organism: Galeopterus variegatus; assembly: GCF_000696425.1. Lineage (NCBI taxonomy): Eukaryota > Metazoa > Chordata > Mammalia > Dermoptera > Cynocephalidae > Galeopterus > Galeopterus variegatus. The sequence continues at coordinate 1,081 of NW_007762201.1, forward strand.
AGTAACCCCGAACGTCATGCTAGATCTCTGGAAACCATCTGTGTGCTGTGATCACCATTGGGCACAAGTGAAGAC
>NW_007762201.1:6156-6364 GCF_000696425.1 Galeopterus variegatus
TTAAATGCAAAAGGAAATTCAAATATTGTTGTATAGTCAGAAAGTTCAATAAGTAAGAATAGGAACAAGGAGGAGGATTTACCTTACCTTTTCATGAAAGTGCAGATGGGAAATATATTAGGCTCGCAGGGCATGTGGTCTGTTGCCGCTCCTTCATTCTGCGTTTGTAAGATGACAGTCAGCACATACAAAATGTACGCACATGGGT
>NW_007762202.1:0-729 GCF_000696425.1 Galeopterus variegatus
ATGGATTAGTAAAAACTCCTTAGATTTTGATATCGGCCCTTTATTGCACATCACAATGTTTCATTCCAATCTATTCTTAGTCTCTTAACTTTTTTAATGGACTTTTGTTTAAAATTTTAAGTATTAAAATCTACCAGTATTGTTATTTTTACTTTGCTGTTTTGTGTCTTATGGAGGGAAGCCAAAATTATAAAACTATTATTTTTATCTTTTATATATGCTAGTTTTTTACACTTAGATCTTTCATCCATTGGGCATTTATTTATGTGTATGATTCAAGAGTGTAAACTAATTTTACTTTGTTCTAAATCAATAGTTGTCTCAATGACATTTATTTCCCCCTGGGTATGAAGTTCTGTTGTAATATACAAGAATACTCCTGGATTCTTTATTTTGTTCTACTGAGTTGTTTGTTTATCCTTGCCTGTGTCACACTATTTAGTTACAATAGATTTGTTGTATGTTTTTATACTCCAGGGAGTATATTTTCACCTTCAAAATTCAATTGGCTGTTTTTCTATATTTACTCATCTAGAGAAATTTAGAATATGTTGTGTTTTGCAAAATTGTCTATTGATATCTTCATTGTTTAAGTAAATATTAACAGATGCAAATAAATAAATTCTTGGAGGGTGGGTAGGACACCAAGGGTAAACTTTAAAACTTTTCCAAAAAAATATGTTGATTAACATTCTTTAAAATGTCTTTCCAGATAAGGAAAAATTAAAT
>NW_007762202.1:5433-6364 GCF_000696425.1 Galeopterus variegatus
ACCCGCGGCGGGAGCACTGCTGCACTCCCAGTGCCGCACTCTCCCGAGTGCGCCACGGGCTGGGCCCAAGGTGCCTAATTTAAACACGACATTAACGTCCTTTTCTGGTTAGATAGAACAGGAAAATATATGAGTTGTTGTTGGTCTTGTGTTTTGTTTTGTTTTCTTACCAAATCTAGGCAGTCTGTACAGAGAGGTTACAGTTCTGATCCCAGGCTTCGTCAGCCTATTACTGCATTCACAGTATTCCTTGGTCACCGTTAGCCAGTCCTTGAAGCTACACAGGTGGCCTGTGACCTTCCACCACAATCCAGACTGTGGAACTCACTGTCTACTGGGATCCATGGGCAAATGGTGTCTGCAGGAAAAAAAAAAAAAAAATCTTATAGAGCCCTTGCTAATTTTTGGAAATTAAAAGCAGGATACTGTCCAGGAAAGTGCTTGGCTTTAGAAGATTATCTCTTCTGGTCCACTGACTACTCACTTTCTTGCCCAGCCCAATTTTTCATTTACCTTCTTCATCCCACAGACATTACCAATGGGAAGAGAGAATGTCTTATGGCAGGTTTCCCACACTTGTCCTTTGAATTCAGGACAATGAACATCTGAAGATTAGGACATTGTGGAATGTTTGATGTGCAAAACAAAATAACTGCAAAATTAGATAAGTTTTTATTTAATTCCTAGAAAAGCTGACCCTAAGAAAGTAGCACTTGGTGTGAGGATCCTGAAGTCACAGGGTCTTTACCATCTTGTGTGGTCAGGACTCCCTGGGCTCCTGCTGCCTTCATGTGGGTGGACAGAGTTAGTGTGTCCTGCTCCTAGGGAGGTCACCCTGCTAGTTTCAACCCCAAGGGTAACACTGGATTTGCTTTTCTGGTCATTGTGAAAAGTTTGAGGATAGCCCATTCTCACCTATTCTCCTTTGTGG
>NW_007762203.1:0-526 GCF_000696425.1 Galeopterus variegatus
GTCTTTACCAACCATGAAGGGATGTTGAATTTTGTCAAATGATTTTTCTGAGTGTATTGATATAAATGTATGGTTTTGTCTTTTATTTTGTTGATGTGGCGCATCACATTTATCTACTCGCATATGTTAAAACATCCTTGAAACCCTGGAATGAATCCCAATGAATCATGGTGTATAACTTTTTTGATGTCATTCTGTATTCTATTTGCTAATATTTTATTGAGGAATTTTGCATCTATGTTTATCAAATATATTGGCCTATAGTTTTCTTTTTTGTATCTTTGTCTGGTTTTGATATCAGGATAATGCTGGCCTCATAGAATGAGTTTGGAAGAATGGCCTCTGTTTCAATTTTTTGTAATACTTTGAAGAGAATTGGTATTATTTCCTCTTTCATCTTCTCTCAGATTATTCCATTTAAATAAATCTTGAGTAGGAAGAAAATAATAATTCCTCTTTAAAGGTTTGGTAGAATTCAGCAGTAAGGCCAAACTATACCTCAACAAAGAGACTATTAATTCCTTTT
>NW_007762203.1:6097-6364 GCF_000696425.1 Galeopterus variegatus
CTGCTTTCCTAAATTTTCTTTCCTTGGTCATCAGAATCTTAGTTATGGTATATCTGGACATGTTTTTTGAATTTATTCTGAGGGTGATTTACAACTTCTTCACTATAGATGTATGACTTTTACCATTTTGAGAAATTTTCAACCAATGTTTTTTTTCAAATATGATTTCTGCATCAAACTATATTTTTCACTTTACCTGAGATTCTAGATTCTAGTACCATGAATGTTGGACCTGCTGGCATGTCCTACATATTCCCAATACTCTAC
>NW_007762204.1:0-1808 GCF_000696425.1 Galeopterus variegatus
GAAAGGATTTCCAACTGAGAATTCTATACATTCACACTATCAATAAAGTGTGAAGGCATAATAAAGGCCATTTCAGATACACAAAGTATTTTTTTTAAATCACTTCCCATCTAATCTTTCATAAGAAACAACTGGAGGATATGCTTAAGCAGCACTTGGAAGTAAACCACATAACACAAAACAAAGATCCAAGAAACAGGAGGCCAAACACAGGAAATGGGTGAAGAGCATTCACAGGAAACTAACCATACAGAAATGTCTAAAGCCACAGGTCCAGATGGGTGTAGGAAGGTAAAGGTGTGAAGGTCTCTGAGAAGGCAATGGAACTGATAGAAAATTTGTAGTTGTTTCTGAACATTTAGAAAGAAACATTGATAGGCTCGTGTTAGGTCTATTGGAGCATTTTAGAAAAAAAGAATAAGGCCAAGCATATAAAAAACAGTAAATTTTAAAAATTAGTCAGAGACTTGTAACTGTATAATATTCACGTTATTTTCCCTTAGATTTTATTATTTCAGAGGCTTTGGAGTATGATGGAGATTACGCTCTCTCTCTTCCACTGCCACCCTGAGAGCTATCTTTGGAGCTGCCTGTTAGCACAAAGTACTCTGTGGTGGAAAACAAATGTACGTGGTTGAGAGAAGAAGGCGAGAGCTGGAAAGGTATGCTGGAATTAAGTTTTTGTATTTTCTTTCAACGCAATCCCATATATTTATATGTATACCTCTCCTCACAACCTTACCCATGGTTTGAAATGAAAATAAATGCACCTTTCCATTTTACTTTCCTTAATGTGTGCGGATGGGAGCAGACACAGATTTTTAATTTTATGCTATAAAACAACCATGCAGTGAGAAGAGGTTAACATAAGCTGAACTTACTTTTTCCTTGTTATAAACAGACAAATCATTAAATGCTACAAATATTTTTCTCTACCTCAGCTTGCTATAGTCTGGGGTAGAGGAAAAGAAAGTCATTAGATTTACTTGTCTTCCATTTTCTAGCTGTACTAAATCTTTTGAAAAATCATTTCTGGCATTTTTTTTCTTATAGATAAGTACTGCTTCGTTAAATAGAGTTTTTTTCCTCCACTGTAAAAGAGAAATTATATATTGAAAAGTCTGTGGGGTCATTTAAATTCCAATTAATAGTATCCTTGATTTTTTACTATGCTAAAGTAAAAATAGAACTCAAATATCCTCCTTTACATGATTTTCTTCAAATCTTAGAGAAACAGATTTATACCATCAATAATGCTCCCTAAAATTAATGGTTAGACCAGTGGGCAGATGCTTACATATCTTTTTCCCATTCCAAAGTAAAAATAACAGGTAGATAGCGTGAATAAATATGGTAATTGCAGCCCAATGAGAATTGCAAATTTAGAGTTCAATCTCCATTTTAACAAGAAGTCACTTACAGCAAGGACTCTGGGGACCAGTGACTCTTCAGAATAATGTTAGCCATTAAAATTAAATTCATAAATATCAGAAGAATGGATGATTCTTACTTTGTCTACTTCCAACATAAATAGACTTCCTTTTAAAAATTGTGTGTTTTGCTCATTCTTAAGAAAAGCACAAGAAGAAGAGAGGAGGACAACACAAATTCATAAATTATACATCATTATATTTGCCTTCATAGTCTTTCTAATGTAGGAGGACCTAGAATGGTAGAGTCAGACTTTAGTGCTGAAAATCATATTACATTGTCAGTTGGATACACCTCCAGTCTTTCTTTTGTCAGCTAAATTCATGTGCTTCAGACACAAAAGTGAAAGAAGTCTTCATTGAATCAGCTGCACTACG
>NW_007762204.1:2149-6364 GCF_000696425.1 Galeopterus variegatus
CCTTTTAAAAATTGTGTGTTTTGCTCATTCTTAAGAAAAGCACAAGAAGAAGAGAGGAGGAGGACAACACAAATTCATAAATTATACATCATTATATTTGCCTTCATAGTCTCTCTAATGTAGGAGGAGCTAGAATGGTAGAGTCAGACTTTAGTGCTGAAAATCATATTACATTGTCAGTTGGATACACCTCCAGTCTTTCTTTTGACAGGTAAATGCATGTGCTTCAGACACAAAAGTGAAAGAAGTCTTCACTGAATCAGCTGCACTACGCTTCATTCTAAACCAGGCAGCAGCCATCTTGTGGTTCATTGGTGCATTTCGTTCTATGAAGACTAAAAGTTTTTTAATGTATGATGAGAAAAAAAAAAAAAAAAGAAGGCCAGGACAGAATTCCCAGAAGCTCAAAGCTTTCTGGTTAAGGAAATTCCAGAGCTCCATATTTCCCAAGTAAGAATTGCACACATGACTTTATTTTTCTATAGCAACTCCTTTAGCTTAATGAAGCTAGTTAACTGGTCTAGAACAGTAGCCCAGCCACTGAACAGTGAGACGTATGAATTTGTCTTCCAGACATTCCCAATTATGATAAGAAATCTTGATTTACTCCTCTGAAAAGAAAAGGGATCTCTCATTTAAGAAAGTCATGGTTATAGCCAGTGAAGCTTGCTGAATAAAATGTATTAGAGAATAGTAAAGTGAACGTTATTAAGAGGCACCCTTGAGAGCAATCCCATCATCCTCTACAGCTGAGAGCAGCAGAAATTGTTAGCTGGTCATTTTAGTCCTCATATACTGAGCTTTCTATAGAGTGCCTTTTCACCAAAAGGGTTGGGGGAGTGTAATTGCAGTCACTTTTTAAAATAATCTGTGAAAGCTGTGTGTGGTTCACTCGGGATACAGATTAATTTCATACTTTCTTGTTTTCTTCAATTATTTCATGCTGAAATTCCTCTCATTTATGAGAATTATAAATTAATTACTGTTAATAAGTCATTTGTTAAGGACCTACTATGCACCATTCACCATGCTACTTTCATTTACACATGCTAACTCTTCTCACAACAGTTAGGCAAGGTAGTTGCCACCTTATTCCCACTATATAGAGGAGAAAATTGGGATTCAGGCCACGTATTAGTCCGTTTTTATTGCCTACAACAAAATACATGGAACGGGGTAATTTGTAAGAAAACGAGATTTATTGCTTACAGTTTCAGAGGCTAGGAAGTCCAAAGTCCAGGGATCACATCTGATGAAGGCTTTCTTTCATGGTGACTTCAGTGATGGCAGAATATCACATTATAAAAAATGATGGAGCAGAGAGAGAGCAAGAGGACAACTTCCTCATTCAATCTCCTTTTAAAGCGCTCAGAACCACGCCCCTGACCACCATTTTTAATCCATTCACTAAGGCATGGTCCTACAATCTAATTACCTCTTCAAGGCCCCACTTTTCAATTACCATAATAGGATTTCCCACCCTCAACAGTTACAGTGGGGATTAAGCTTCTAATATACGAAACTTGGAAACACAATTCAAGCTCCAGTGAGTTTTGGGGAGACATAATTTAATCCATGACAGGCCAAGTTTTCCTTTTCTTCTACAACATTTAAAACATCTAGCAATGAACTGAGCACGCAACAAGTGGTCAATACATGTTGTTGGCTGGCTTGTTATTAGGGTCCTCTAGCTGGTTGAACTTGTTTCCATTTCAACCAATTGAAACAGACTGTAGCCATAACAAAACGATTTGGATCTTTCCCCCTGAAGGTCCAGTCAAAATGTATGTACTGGAGGGCATAAAGAGAGCCTGGCTAATGAAGGAATGGATGTTTCCAGCAAATGATGCTATGGTCCATAATGAGTTTAACACCTGGCAGATAGTGTAAATGGCACTAAAAATTAGCTCATTTTTGGCTTCCTCATGCCCTGTGAAATTGAACAAAACTTGCATTGAAAACATGCTCAGTTTTCAGTTTTTGTCTTTGTTTCTCCTATACACACGTGTTTTGAATCTGAGCTATGGCTCAGTGTTGTGTAATTCCTAGTTCCTCTCCTCTTGCTCCATCAGAAAAGATGAGTTTTATGGGTTCCAGAAGAGGTTTGATTTTCAGTCTTACATCTTGTACATGGACAATTTTGCCCTCTCTCCCTTAGTTTGCAGTATGGTTATGTCATCCAAATGTAAATTTATTTTCTCTCTGGCACTTTTTCACCTTTTGAAAATGGGAGTGATCCATATGGCTAAAGAATGTCAGGAAGGGAAACATTTGGGGAGAATTATATGGTATGCAGTCATTCCAGATCTTGATCACCTTAGCCAAGAGCCAAGTAAGAAAACAGCCACAGAGTGTTATGTGCCAAAAGTTTAGAATTCCAGAGTGTTTATAGCAGATAGGTAATTTTAACATGCCATGATTATACAGCATCAACAAGACGTGTATTGAGATGATTGAAATGTAGGAGGAGAATAAGGGTGTGAGGTCTTAGTTTTATATGATAATTTGTTTAAAATATTTCATGTATAACCTGGAGTTATTTCAGATCTCTTTGTGGCATATTCTTAAACTTTAAAATGTATTAAAATAATGTGGATGCTCCTCAAATTAGAGATTACATTAATAAAATGACATTGAATATCAAAACATAAATAATTTGGAGTTTTGGTTGACAAAACCTGTTTACCTTAAATTCTTTTAAACAACAAAACCGTGGAGTGTAAGGGGTCAGAGTCTATAGGAACACACAAAGATTTATCAAAAGGAGAAATATAAGTGTGTGTGTACCCAATATTGGTCTCTACAGTGCAGTAAATAATTTATAATGGAATAAGACCTAGTCCAAAGATTGGGTCTGCTTAGAGATGCAATGGCCATAATACTGTAAGTAAAAGACTTGTTTGATAAGCAACAAAATCATTGATGAATTATCATATCCCTATGTGTTATAATGTGATCGGGCATTCTCATATTGTGATTTTTCTGATTTTACTAATAGAGATAAATCTTTAATAATCTTGGTAGGAAGAGAAGAGCCTTTTACAAGCTATCAAAGGCAAGTTCAAAATCACGGAGTGGGCATTAAGGAGATTCAGCAGGAAGCAGCGAGTAATCAACCAACTTTCTTGCCAATGATGATATCAAAGCCCAGCTCAGCCTGTCATCCACAATGCACTCACTGTTCACTCGTAAAAACACCAAATGGTAGTGTTGTTTAACTGGCATTAAACGAGGGCATCCATAATGAACACTTAGATGCAGCTGACAGTCGCCATCATAAGACCAGTCAGGTCTTAGCTGACTTCCTTTGAAGTGTGCACTTCCATAACCATAGTCAAAATGTACTTATATTAAAAGACAGTAGACATTTTATAGTCTTATACCACATCTTGTATTTTAATAGTTGGGGTCAGCAGAGGGAGGCTTTGGGTTACAGAAGGGCAGCCCAGATGCAAGAGAAAGATTGCCTAGAGTACTGAGAGGGTCAGAGTTTTAGGTTCAGCTGTTCGTGTCTCTATTTTTCATAGAACTATAGAGGAAAAACTGAAGGAACCAAAATCCAGAACCACACTGTCTTACTGGGGAGAGGCAATAACTTTAAAGTAATGCCAGCTCAAAGTCTTAGAACAAGGTCCAGTAGAATATGACATAAAGTAAATATTTCAGTAATAATTCACGGTCAGGGTGTCCAAACAGGACTGTCTAACATAACTGAAAGGCACAATGATTCAGTAGTGTGTTGATAAGCCATTTCTCCAGGGGTAAAAAGCATCTCATGATTTGTTTGGTTTAAATACTTGCACTGTGACTGATTTCCACCTATGGACCTACTCACAAAATTCTTGAATATTTGACAAGCTCTTGCAAGCCAGTAAGAGCTGGGCCCAACATACCACTGAAATTAACATTAAAAATCTCAGGAGGAAGGCAGCGCAAGGAAGTCTTATAGGCACATAGTACATAGAGTGGCCCTTCCTTGATGGGGTGCAGGATTGGGGCTCTAATCTCTTGGAAAGAGCCTGTCAAGCAACTTCTTCAAGTCCTAGAGGGAGTAGGATATTACTCAGATTTCCAAGACATAGATTTGGGTACAAAGAAGTAGGCAGAATCCCAGGTTGAGGCCAAAAAGTAACTTGTCGAGACTGGAAAAAAGAAGTCTAATTATATATAAAATGTTAAGTAATAAAATTTGACATCATACAGAACCTTATTGCT
>NW_007762205.1:0-6364 GCF_000696425.1 Galeopterus variegatus
ATCAGAAAAAAAAATTACACATATTTTAAAAATTTTAATGGGAAATTTACTATTTTAGGCTGAAGTTAATGGGGGGGGGCTGGGTAGAGAAAAGACAAGTTTCCTATTAAAAATGCAGGCCTGAATAATTTCTTTAAAACTAAATTAACATTGGGGGGAAAATCTGATTTTTTAAAAAATGGATAATAGAGAACTAAAAGGAATTCAGTAAAAAAAGAAAATTCTTCTGACAGACTAATAAGAACTTTAATATGATAATCTGGTGTTTATCTGCGCTTTGCTTGTGCAGTTGCTGTTTTCTCAGCATTATTCAAGAGCTGTAAAATGAAGAACGCCTAATTGCTTCCTGGAGAAAAGTGTTACTACTGAAATGACTTAAGCAATCATATTCTGAACTAACAAAGTATTTTTAAATAATGTGAACTGCAAAATGAATGACAGCTAAATGACTGCCATTAACCATTCTACAGGTACCCCTGGCTATGGTCCATTTTGGTTTTAGTGAACACCCGCCAGCCTGAGGACAGCTTTCAGCAGCAGTGTGTCAAATACTTTTGGTAACTCGATTTTTTCCTTCTTACCTGCTACAATGCCTGTCAACTTGGAGTACCTCTCCGTCTACTGCCAGGTGAACCCAGAATAGAGAATGCTCTTAGGTTGTGATGTCATGTAACCTCAGTTGTTTGAGACAGGTTAGATATAATGGAGCAAGGTGTGTGTGCTACAAAACAATTATTTAGGCAGGGAACAAAATCAAGCTGGAGAAAAGCTGGAAAAAGCAAACTGAGCTCTCTGCTCCTTGACATAGGTTTTCTGGGCGTAGTTTTACAATTTGTAAAGAGTTTATATGTCTTTGCTCTTAAACCACATAGGGAATATACACACATATATATTCACATATATATATGAAGATACAGTTAATACATTCTCATATAATTTAGGAAGAACTCTTTCCTTTATTCTATAAGAGAGTATTTTAAAACCATAAATAGAACTATGAACTCAGAAATAGGTAATAGAAATGATTCATTTAAGAGGATAACTTTGGAGCACACTGACTACTTGCAAACCATCTTTCTTTCAGTCTTTTCACGTCCCATTCCAGTCAGGTTCTCGGCTGCACCTGTTACCCTGGTAGCTACCTCAGTGTTTGTACAGAGACTTTGCTGAGCTGAAGCAAACTGCCTCTTCAGTCATTGAGGTTTTCCCTGGGGCTAGTTCATCACATCTGCTCTCCAAACTTTTGCGCATCTGAATGCTAACTCTGATAATTCTGTCTTCTTGGTTTGGAAGCATCTGTTCCTAATTCTGGTAATTTTGCCTTTCTGGTTACTAGCTTTCTAAACCACCTGGCTTCTCACTCTACCTGATGTCTTCAGCTGCCCCACTCCAGCTTACCTACTCGCCTGTAACACTGATTTCTGGGGACTCTAATACTGCTTGGTTCTGCTTCCTTACTCCAGCTTCTTGTCTAGTGTGCCCAGCCATTATTTCTCCACTTCTGGACATAAAACAGGTGAATCAAAAAGTAATTTGCCTAAGTTTAGTTAGGAAAAAAATTGTGTCAGATTTTCCACTTCCATTTGAGAAGCACTGACTTCATGCAAATCAACTTTTTGTTTAAAAAAAAGCATAGCATATTTATGAAAACAGAGACCTATCCCACTGAAATATCTATACAGGAGACTTCAGTTAGATTGTGTCTGCTGTGACTCTTACATAGTGATGGCTTGCATGTGACAAAGTCAGTTTCACCGCAGGGAATACCAACTCCATATTAGATATTCTACTATTTTAAGTTACTTGGTCAATCTAGTGTATTGTATCTTTACAAAGCAACAAATGATAATACTAGTTTACATTTTTAACTTCTAAAAAGTAGCCCCAGCTATATAACCTGGCACTGGAAGGAGTCATATTAGTACAGCCTCTTCTCTGCTTTTAAAAACAGTATTTAGCATGACTAGAATAAAAGTCATGTTCAGAATTATTAAAAATCAGAATTCTAATAAAACAGAAATTTAATCAATTCCTTTTCCTGCATGAGAATCTTGAAAGCTTCCCATTTCCTACTGGTCTACAAAGTAAGGTGTGTGAACCCAGGAGGTACAAAAGAAGCATGAAATGCAGGAAGAGACTACTAGAACATCTATTTATATTTATGTCATCCTATTTACATTTTTTTGTATGTTTTACAGTGTATATATCAACATAGTAACACACATATAGAGTTTATGAATAAATTAATATATATGTTGGAGGTAGATATGTAAGTTTTTTACAGATGGGATGTGCAATCAAAAAAGTTTGGAGGCCAGTGGCTTTCAGGACAATGACTAGTCCCTTAGGGCAGCATTTAAGGTACAGCTCACAATCTGCCTCCAAACTGCCATTCTGCCACCTCACTCACAAATATTACCCCTATCTAGACACGTTATATTTCATTTACACTGAGTTGCTAGACTGTATGCTCTATGAAGGTAGAAGGCATGAACATCTTACTCACCCTATGGATGCCCAATACATTGCATAGCATCTAATAGACAGTAAGGATGTATTTATTAAGTGAATGATTAGTTTATGAAATTAGCTTTATAAAGATATTGTGCTATTTCATACCTCGGTACCTTTCCATTTACTACTTTCTCTGCTTGGAATGCCCTTTTGTATGCCCTCAACCTGGAGAACATCTATAAAACTAGACTAATTTCTTTATCACTACCTCTACCCTTAAACCATATAGTTAGTTATGTCCTCTCTTGGGCTTCCATACACCTTTCTGATTATTTATATTACATGTTTATCCTCTCTAAGAGACTGTGAGGTTCCTTGAAGATAAGGAGATTTATTCCTTTGTATCTCCACATCCTGGCATTATACCATGCACATTGCCGGTGCTCAATAAATCACTGTGGGATGATGTATAAGTGAATTACTAAACAATAAACTATGAATCTTTAACAGACATTGAAAAGCTTCTCCTAGTAATGACTGAAAACTGGTACCAGAATTGACCCGCAACCATAAACAACTAGAAAACTGGACAAAATCTATGAAACCACAGCTTTCAGCTATTGGACATCAGGCAGCACAGCACTGTGATCTCCAAGAGAAGGGAAACAAATGAAGTGAGCCTTAAGATCACTCCAAGTGGAACATGGATGACTCACTGAGCTGAGGAGGCAGAGACAGAATTAGGGGAGGCTGAGATGGCTGGAATTTGCAGGGCATAATACTGGAGGAGAGGGGCCGGCCCAGTGGCGCACTGCGCTAGTGCGCCGCTTGGGAAGTGCGGCAGTGCTCCCGCTGAGGGTTCGGATCCCACATACAGACCGGTTCCCGCTCACTGGCTGAGCGAGGCGCGGGGGCAACACCGAGGGTTGCGATCCCGTTGCCGGTCCTGGTCCGGTACGGGGGCAACACTGAGGGTTGCAATCCGTTGCCGGACACGGAAAAAGACAAAAATAATAATAATAATAATAATAATAATAATACTGGAGGAGGAAGCTATGCATAAGCAAAGCTTCAGAAATTTGCATACAGTTCCCTTGAATCTTTGCCTGAGCATTAAGCTTTGCATCCATAGAGCGAGACTGCATGAAGCTGGGCAAAGAACACCAGCCTGGAAGATATTCCAGTTCCATCTACCCCTAGTGAAGATACGTCATTAAATAACAAAGGCATTGAAGGAAAACTCCAAAAGGTAAGGCCTTAGTAGTAGGGCTAAACTAGACATAAAATAAAGGTTACTCGAGACATGCCCCCAAAAAAACTAAAAAAAAAATTTTTTTTTAAACCCAAAACAAAAATAAACCTTGAAAAAATCAGCTGATCCACAAATAGGTTACCTGACTACCAAAAGAAAACAAAATTCAGACCCTCGACAATGTAATTGTTCACAATATCTTACATCCTCAAAAACTTAGTAGTCTTTCAAAGAAGGAAAAAAGCATAATAAAAAAACAGAAGAAAACTTGACCAATAAAAACAGACCCAGAAATGACAAAGACGATGGATTTAGCAAAACAAGGAGTTATAAAAAGATATTACAAACATATTCAAAGATTAAAGGAAAACATAAACATAATGAGGAGAAAAATGGAAACTATAAAAAAGGAAGCAAATAAATTCTTAGAGCCCAAAATATATAATACCTAAAATTAAAAATTCACTGGATGAGCTTAACATCAGATTAGTCAGTACAGATAAAAAGATTGGTAACAGTGATAAAAACTAATCAAACTGAAGGAGAGAGAGAGAGAAAAGGGTAAAAGTAATAAAAATAAAAAAGAACAGAGCCTCAGTGACATGTGGGACAATATCTATCAGTATAATATACACATAATTGAAGCCCCAAAAGGACAGGGGAGAGAAATGGGACAGAAATATATTCAAAGAAATAAGCTCAAAACTTGATGAAAATTATAAACCCAAAGATACAGGAGGCCAGGGCTAGCTGGTTAGCTCAGTTGTTTAGAGTGTGGTGTTATAACACCAAGGTCAAGGGTTAGGATACCTAAACCCACCAGATGCGAAACCAACCAACCAACCAACAAACAAAAAAAGATGGTTGCAAAGACACACAAGGCCATCAAATCCTGAGCAGGGTAAATACAAAGAAAATAACACTAAGGCACAACATAATCAAATTATTGAAAACCACATAAAGAGAAAATCTTAAAATCAACCCCCCACCCAAAAGACATAGTATATTCAGAACAGCAAAGATAAAAATACCTTTGGCTTCTCATTAGAAATAATAGAAACCAGCAGACAATGGGACAATGGAATGACATTTTTCAAGTGTTAAAGAAAAAAACCCACCAAACTAAAATTTGGAGAAAAGTGTTAAAGAAAAAAAAAGTGTCATCCACCTAAAATTCTATATCCAGTGAATTGGACATACTTCAGTAATGAAGGAAAAATAAAAACTTTTCCTGACAGACAAAAGATGACAGGAGTCACTGCCTGCAGACCTACATAATAAGAAATGATTAAAGAAGGTCTTCAAGTGAAAAGAAAATGATACCACACAGAAACTCAGATATATATAAATGAAGAATCCTAGAAATGGTAAATACATGGGTAAATATAAATATTTTTCTTGAAGTTGCTTTTTAAAAAATAACTGTTTAAAGCAGAAATAATACCAATGTATTGTCAGCTTTATGACATATGTAGAAGTGAAATGTATGATAACAATAGCATAAAGAAGAGGGTGGGGGAACTGCAAGTATATTCTTGAAGGTTCTAACATTATATATGAAGCGGTATGATATTACTTGAAGATAGATATAAGTTAAAGTTACATAGTTTAAACCTTAGATCAAACACCAAACTTGAAACGAAGAGATATAGCCACTAAACCAATGGTAGAGAAAAATGGCATAATAAAAAATAATTAATACAAAAGAAGACAGGAAAGAGAAAAAAAGAACAAAGAATGAGACAAATTGAAAACAAATAGCAAGATAGTAAACTTAAGCACAAATATTAATAATTAAATTCAGTCCAATTAAACAATCCAATTAAAAAGCAAAGTTTGTCAGATGGGCTCAAAATCCAAGAACCAAATATATGGCTGTCCACAAGAAACACATACAAAATATGATGAGATAGGTAAAACATAAATGGGTGGGAAGAAATATATCATGTGAACACTAATCATGAGAAAGTTAGTATAGTTAATATTAATATCAGAAAAGGAGACTTCAAACAAGAAATATTACCAACGATACAAAGAGATATTTCATAAATATAAAGAGGTCAATTCATCAAAAAGACATAATCATAAATGTGTATGCAACAAATATGAGCTTCAAAATACATGAAGCAGAAACTGACAGAAATGAACAAAAAAATAGATATATTCATAATTATAATAGGAGATTTCACCACTCCTCTCTCAGTAATTGATAGAACAAGTAGACATAAAATTAGTAAGGATATAGAATATGAGGATAACACTATCAACGAACTTGATTTAACTGATATTTATAGAACAGTACATCAAACAATGGCAGAATCCACATTTTTTTCAAGTGCACATGGCATATTCACCAAGATAAACCATATGACACAGGCCACAAAACAAGTCTCTATGAACTTAAAAGGTTGAAACTATCCAGAATCCACTCTCTGGCCAAACTAAAATTAGGTTAGAAATCAGTAACAAAAAGATGTCTTGAGAATCCCCAAATATTTAGGAATTAAACAACACACTGCTAAATAATTCATATGTCAAAGAATAAATCACAAGAAATTTTTTTAAATTCTTTGAACTGAATTAAAATATACCATATTAAAATGTGTTGGGTATGGGGCCGGCCCGGTGGCGCACTGCTACAGTGCACCGCTTGGGAAG
>NW_007762206.1:0-578 GCF_000696425.1 Galeopterus variegatus
GTTTTTCTTCTTTTGTGTGTGTTTGTGTTTCTTTTCTCTTTTTATTTTAATTTTCATGACAGTTTTTCATATTATTGTCTCCAACAGTTTCGAGCATTGAGCAAGTATATAATACACAAATAGAATTTAAACGATGAGACTGCATAGAAATGTAAATCAATCACAGCAACAAGAGGACACCTGGACAGAACTTCAGCTTCTATACATATGAGGACTGGATGTCATGCAGGGGAAAGTGTGTAAGAGACAATAACTACCCTCACTTCTATTACCACACTCCCATTTCATCTCTTTTCTTAAAACACGTAGACTTTAGCCCCTAATTCCACCCACGCAATCGCCTCTCTTACCTCCATTGAATACCTAGAAATTCCACCCCCACTTTCCTGTACCTATAATGTTAGGCGGACCTCCTTAAATTCTGAAACCTTCCAACTACTCTAGTAAACCATTACCCTACGCTGCCTTACTACATCATGTTTATTCAACGTCTTATCAACCTGAGGCAAACAAGTTTAACTTGGGACAGAGCCAGAGAGAAGACAGACCAATCTCCTCTCTGGCTTCATCAAACAGCT
>NW_007762206.1:5899-6364 GCF_000696425.1 Galeopterus variegatus
GTAGGTTCATGCTGTTAAATGATGCAGGAGAAATCAAAAGGTAAGGACTGAAAATTGTTCATTGGATTTACCCTCAATGAGGCTCTTAGCTTGGTGACAAGAGTTTTGATTGGTTAGAGGGGAAGTGAATTGAAAAGTGAAAGACAGAGAATAAACTTGAAAAGACAATTCTTTCAATAGTCTTGGCTTTAAGGATTTCTCGTTAGCCAAATGGAGAAACTTGAGAATCAAAATAAGTAACAATAGAAATTGATGGTAGACCACTGAATAATGACTCCATATTGATATAAATAAATGTGGGCAACAGGAAGAAAAGCTCTTTCTTACAGCAGAATGCCAGCCAATAAATACACATAGAATAAATGATAGATTGAGAAAATCACCGTTTGTAACTATCAAAGTTCTTACTCTGATACTGATTTTAGACAATAATCACCAATGGATGCTAAAACTGGTAGATAAAAG
>NW_007762207.1:0-955 GCF_000696425.1 Galeopterus variegatus
GAAAAGGTTCAAAACAGGGCAATGAAAAAGAATTGAGTCATAACAGAAGTACATGAAGTAATGAGTTTAATTTCCCAAATTCTCAATTTCTCCCCTCAGTTCCAAGCGTGTTTCTTTTTATGCAATTTAGCTATAATTTCAGGGTAGCCTTTCAATGTATTGACTGAGAACTAATTAGTGTGTTCAAGCCTTTAATTTGTCTGCTTTGTGAATTGCAACTTTTAGAGTTTTTCTTTTCTATGCAATTTGACCAAAGCTAAGCCATCTTTTGAAATAGCACTCTTGAAGATAAAGTCCTTTGCAGGCGAGAGAGGTCCCACAGGTTTCTGATGGCAGCCAGGAAGCAAAATGAGTATCTCCCTACCTGTTTTAGTCTACAAGAAGCATTTCTCAAGAAGAGCAATTCTGTCTAGCTGGGATGGAGATTGGATAGGCCATGTTCATGTTCTTCTTATTGGCATCTGGTCTACTTTTCTTTTTTTTTTTTCTGACCAGTAAGGGGATCGGATTGCAACCCTCGGCATGGTGTTGTCTGCACCACACTCAGCCAGTGAGCGCACCAGCCATCCTTATATAGGATCCGAACCTGTGACCTCCGCGCTACCAGCTCCGCACTCTCCCGAGTGAACCATACTTTTCTATTCTGGTTTTCTTTGGCATCCTGAGTCAGGGATTCTCTGCATCAAAGTCAGAGATATCATAAATAATAATGTTGGCACTGCAGAAGGCTATAGTCTCATAAAGTGTCAAACAGTCAGTGGACATTTGCTATTAAGTACCATAGTAGACATTACTAAGATTCCCCAATATATGTCTCTCCTCCTCCTCTCAGCATCCTTGTAATTGGATGCCATGTAACTATTTCTGGCCAATTAAATAGTAGCAGAAGTGACGTATCTCATTTGCATGCTTGGTCAATAAAAATCCCATGTATTATTCTCATCTCGCTTTTCCC
>NW_007762207.1:5968-6364 GCF_000696425.1 Galeopterus variegatus
GAAAAGGTTCAAAACAGGGCAATGAAAAAGAATTGAGTCATAACAGAAGTACATGAAGTAACGAGTTTAATTTCCCAAATTCTCAATTTCTCCCCTCAGTTCCAAGCATGTTTCTTTTTATGCAATTTAGCTATAATTTCAGGGTAGCCTTTCAATGTATTGACTGAGAACTAATTAGTGTGTTCAAGCCTTTAATTTGTCTGCTTTGTGAATTGCAACTTTTAGAGTTTTTCTTTTCTATGCAATTTGACCAAAGCTAAGCCATCTTTTGAAATAGTACTCTTGAAGATAAAGTCCTTTGCAGGCAAGAGAGGTCCCACAGGTTTCTGATGGCGGCCAGGAAGCAAAATGAGTATCTCCCTACCTGTTTTAGTCTACAAGAAGCATTTCTCAAGA
>NW_007762208.1:0-876 GCF_000696425.1 Galeopterus variegatus
AGCCTCACATCCCTCATCCACCACTCACTGGCTGTGTGGCCTCGGACAAATTACCTAACCTGAGCTTCATTTCCTCATCGCCAAAATGGGGATCCTAATAGTACTTTCTCATACACTTCTCATGAGGATTAAAGGAATTAGTGATGGAAAGTGCTTTACAAATAGCTCAGCACATCATTAGTGCTCAAGAAAAGAAATCATTCTTGCGTCATCATCACTGCAAATTAATTAGGCTTGTTAACTGGCTAGTAGAACCACTACTGACTAATCCGTGGCATTCAGTCCCCAAATGACCTGAGAAGATCCTGTTGCTGGGTACATTGGCTGGGCCAGGTCAACAGCCAACCCTGTGCCCAGAGCTGCATCAACACTGTGGGGGCCACCAAAGAACTTTATCTCCAAGGAAGAGGCAGTCTCAGGCAAGATAAGACTAGTTCACAAAGTAATTAGTAAAAAACACAAGATAGCTTAAAAGTACGAAATTGTTTGGTGCAGACTACTAAATTGTTCGGTGCAGACTACAATCACGTTAATAGTAAGAACCATTTGCACAGCATTTGAGAGTTTACATAGCACTAGGAAATACTTGCTTATTTGTGATCAAACCACCAGTACTTACTGGTACTGACTCAGAGATGACTTCAACCTAATTCTAACTTCATTTGGTATTAGGACCCTTGCTTTTTCCATTTAGTGGTGTCTGTGCACACACACGTGTCTGTGCTTTAGTCTGCTCAGGCTGCTGTAACAGAACACCGCAGACTGGGGGCTTAAACAACAGAAATTTATCTCTTCACAGTTCTGGAGGCTGGAACTGCAAGATCAAGGTGCCACTGGGTTGGTTTCATGCCAAGGCCTCTCTCTCTGGCTTCAGAA
>NW_007762208.1:5993-6364 GCF_000696425.1 Galeopterus variegatus
AAAAAAATTGGGTTTCATCAAAATTAAGACACTTGTGCTTTTTGAAACACTTGTGCTTCAAAAAACACTATTAAGAAAGTGAGAAGACACTTCCCAGAATGGAAAAAAAAAATTTCAAATCATATATATATCTGCTAAGGAATTTGTATCCAGAATATATAAAGAACTCTTACAACTCAACAATAAAAATACCAATAACCCAATTTAAAAATGGGCAATAGATATGAATAGATATTTCTCCAAAGGAGATATACAAATGGCCAATAAACACATGAAAAGATGCTCAACATCATTAGTCATCAGGGAAATACAAACTAAAAACACAGTGAGATACCACTTCACACCCACTAGGATGGCTAGAATAAAAAAAA
>NW_007762209.1:0-629 GCF_000696425.1 Galeopterus variegatus
GATGGGTGGCCCCTGAGATTCTCCTGGGTGCCGTGGCCCATCCTAGGTGAGCCCACTTCTCCTCATTTCAGACAGCTAGGGGGACTTCGTAAAACATGGAGCGTCAAGTTCCAGGCCTGTAGCAGCTGCTCAGTAAATGCTAGCTCCCTTCTGTCTTGTGCCAGCACAGCTAGTGAGCACAAACGTGGCTTTATTTCCTTTGAACTCCTCTCTCTGCTGCTCCCAAAAATGGAAGAGGAAGAGGCCCAGCCGCCATCCCTTACTACTGCTGCTTGAGAAAACCCCAGGAAGTCCCTTTCTCAAGGCCCTCGCATCTCAGCGCTTTGTCAGGAAGTTGGAAAAGCCAGGTGCTCGGCCCAGCTGGCCCAGCTGCCTTCCACCCCAGCCCGCCTCTCAGCTAGACCCTTCACTCAAGCAAAGGTGGCCTCTGAGCTCACCAGATTCATTAACAGAATGGAGATCTGTTCTAGGGGCCATGTGATCTCATCAGAGATGAAAAGCCGGGGCCAGAGCCAGGGGCTGGGAGCCCAAACCCCATGGAGGATGCGGCAGGCACTCAGAAGCGGGTGACTTGCCCAAGCCTCCCATATTCCATGCTCTGGGCTGCCCTAGAGACTGTGGGTTGGTTA
>NW_007762209.1:5585-6364 GCF_000696425.1 Galeopterus variegatus
TCTTCCTCTCCTCATAAAGCAACCAGTCTACTCTTGGATAACCCTTTAACCCACTAACCCATTAATCCATGAATGGATCAACAATTCACGAGGGCATGTCCTAAAATGTGAATGGCATTCGAAGCCCGGGGGCTCCCCACTGCCACCTCCTCATTGTGGTTTCCCAGGCCCTACAGCCCAGAGGTCCCTTCCCCCTACCTTCCCACTCCCACAGTACTGACCACCCCCTGCCCTTTCCTACCCCTATACCAAGGTTCTCAGCCTTGGCACTACTGACATTTTTCCACTAGATAATTCTTTGTGTTAGGAAGCTGTCATGTGCACTGTAGATGTTCAGTAGCATCCCTGGGCTCCACTAATTAGATGCCAACAGCACCCCCCTACACCACCACCAATTGTGCCAATTACAAATATCTCCAGACAATGCCAAATGCCCCCAGGGGCAGCACACCCCCAGGTGAAAACCACACTGCTCTATACCTTTGCCCATAAAAGGTCCTTTTCCTTTCTCTTCTTTTGCATCCAGCTTCCTCCTCCTCTAAGACCTGATGCAGCAGCATCGCCTCCTAGAAGCCCACCCTGGCTTGCCTGGGCTGGGCCAGGGGCGGCTCCTGTTTGTGTTGTCCCACTCTGCAAGGTGGGCTCCTCCACCACCAGGCATGGACTCACAAAAATGGAACAGCGTGCTCAGAGACCACCCAGGTGAGAGCCACGGATTCTGGCAAGAGGTGGAGGATCTCTGCAGCTGGAGGCGCTTGGGCTAAGCAGGGACACAGAAG
>NW_007762210.1:0-3329 GCF_000696425.1 Galeopterus variegatus
TTTGATTATGTAACTTCCCTTGTATATTCAGTAATTTTCCTTTGGCTGAGATCTGCTTTGAATGAAATTAATATAGCTATTACAGTTTTCTTTTGATGAATGCTAGTATGGCATATCTTTCTTCATTCCTTTACTTTTAATCTATTTGTGTTTTTATATTTAAAATTTGTTTCTGTAGACAATATACAGTTGGGTATTTTTTATATGCTTTCCAGACTCTGTCTTTTAATAGATACACTTAGGCCGTTGATGATTATTTTGGTTATTGCTATAGATGGTGTAGTATTTACCATTGTTGCAATTTTTTTTATTCATTACACTTGCTGTTTTTATTCTTCCCTTTTTTTCTGTCTTTCCTGGTTTTGGATATTCTATTCTTTAACATTATTTTTTATCTTTGTGTTTCAATTTGAGTAGTTTCTCCTAACGTTTTCAGCCTACCAATTCTTTCAGTGATATACAGTCTACAGATGAGCACATAAAAAGAATTCTTTATTTCTGTTACAGGTTATTTTTTATAATTTATTTTTTATTGGTACATAGTTGATTGTACATATCTGTGGTGTATGGCATTGAATATCAACACCTGTGTGCAATATGTGATGTTCAAATCAGGACAACTAGTATATTTTAAATTATACAATGTAATCAATTTTCATGGCCCTTTACAAATTCCTCCCTTTACAAATTCCTCCCTTTACTCTCTCCCTCTCCCCCTTTCCTAGCCCCAGCAACCTCAGTTCTGTTTTCTTCTCTTAAAAAGTTCAACATATTATTGTGATTCCATCCTTTTTTCTCTTTCATCATTTATTAACTCCCACGTGAAAGTGAGGACATGCAGTATTTCTCTTTCTGTGCCTAGCTTATTTCACTTAACATAATTTTCCTAGGTTCATCCATGTTGCTGCTAATGGCAGTATTTCATTTTTTTTTTTATGGCAGAGTAGTATTCCATTGTTTAAATTTACCACATTTTCCTTATCCACTCACCTGATGATGGGTATTTAGGTTGGTTCCAACTCTTGACTACTGTAAATAGAGCTGCAATAAACATGGGAGTACAAGTGTCCCTTCAACATGATTTCCATTCCTTTGGGTATATTCCCAGCAGTGGGATTGCTGGATCGTATGGCAGTTCTATCTGCAGTTGTTTGAGGAAACTCCATACCATTTCCATAATGGCTGCACCATTTTACAGTCTCACTAACAGTATAGGAGGGTTCCTCTTTCTCTATACATACTTTTTATCAAAGCAACTACCAAAAAAATGCAACTCTGCAAAGATATGATTATTATCAAAATAAACATATCATGATCTAACGGTGAAACTGTGAACTACCTGAGCTGTGAATCCACACAGCATCTGTCAGATGTCGTTTGTTGCTGTGTGCCTTCAAATGTTTGAAATATCCTGTTGCACCCCTGTGTGTCTGCTGCAGCACTCTGGGGACCTCAGCACACAGTTTGAAAACGGCAGGGTCATAGGAAGAGAGATGGAGAGAGATTAGAGACAGGGTCTCCTAAAATAGATAGGAAGGATGTCAAGGAGGCTCAGAAAAGTAGGCATCCAGGTCACCATCTGGTGGTTCTCCAAGTGTTGCAGCCCTTAATCTCGCTAGTTTACTTTTGTAATTAGGATCCAAGAGGCAGAAAGCTGTGCTAAGCAGATCCCGCACTACATACCCTATGTAACAACTCAATTTCAAGATTACCAGTCCCTACCCCCCCCAGCTTACCTGCAGGGTGTGAAAGTCCTCAGCTAATTTGCCCCATAACTTATTAACCAGGGAAAATAATTTAAGTGAACACTAGCTAAACATTGACCAAGGTCACCATTTAACCTTCAGGGGAAAATGACCCTCGACTGCCTGCATATGGCCACATTGTGCCACAGGCCCCAGAAATGCCAATATCCCACTCCTGAAGTATGTCCTAGGTTCACTTGGCTGGGGGCCTAGTGAAGCTAAGGATTTTGAAAATTTTTTTTTCCACTATATAGATTGTCTTTTCACTCTGTTAGCTGTTTCTTTTGCTCTGCAGAAGTTGTTAGTTAGATATAATCTTATTTGTTTATTTTCCTTTTGTTGCCTGTGCTTTTGGGGTTGTATTCACAAAGTCTTTGCCCAGTCATACTTCCTGAAGTGTTTACCCTAAATTTTCTTTGAAGAGTTTTATAGTTTCAGGAAATACATTTAGGTCTTTAATTCATCTTGAGTTGATTTTGGTGTACAGTGAGAGAAATTGGTCTAGTTTCATTCTTCTATATATGGATGTACACTTTTTCTAGCACCATTTATCGAAGAGGCAGTCTTTTCTCCAATGTATGTTCTTGGTGCCTTTGTCAAAGATCAGTTGGCTGTAAGCATATGGGATGATTTCTGGATTCTCTATTCTGTTCCATTGTTCTTTGTGTCATGCCAGTACCATGCTGTTTTGATTACTACAGCTTTGTAGTATAATTTGAAGTCAGGCAATGTTATGCCTATGGCTTTATTTTTTAACTCAGGATTGCTTTGGTTATTCATGGTCTTTTGTTGTTCCATATGAATGTCACAATTATTTTTCTATTTCTGTGAAGAATGTCATTGGTATTTTGATGGGGATCATGTTGAATATGTAGATTGCTTTGTAAAATATGGACATTTTCATAATATTAATTTTTTGAATCCAAGAGCATGGAATGTCTTACCATATTTTTGTGTCTTCTTTAATTTCTTTCAACGGTGATTTGTAGTTCTTGTTATAGAGATCATTCACATTCTTAGCTAACTTTTTTCCTAGGAATTTTATTTTTTGCTGACTAAGCTAAATGGGTTAGATTTCTTAATTTTTTTTCTGCTTGTTTGTTGTTAGAGTATAAAAATTCTAATGATTTTTGCATATTGATTTTATATCCTACAACTTTACTGAAATCGTTTATCAACTCTAATAGTTTTTTTGTAGAGTCTTTAGGCTTCTCTCTATATAGGATCATGTCAGCCACAAACAGGGACAATTTGACATCATCTTTTACAATCTAGATACCCTTTATTTCTTTCTCTTCCCTGATTATGTCGGCTACTACTGCCAACACTATGTTAAATAGGAGTTAAATGTTAAAATAGGAGTGGCGATAAAGGATATTCTTGTCTTCTTCCCATTCTTAAGGGAAAATCTTTCAGCTTTTCCTCATTCAGGGTGATATTGGTGGTGGGTTTGTCATATAAGCCTTTTATTGTGTTGAAATACTTTCCTTCTGTACCTAATTTTCTGAGAGTCTTTGTCATGGAGCGATGTTGAATTTTGTCAAATGCTTTTTCAACATCTATTGACGTAATCATATGGTTTTT
>NW_007762210.1:4385-6363 GCF_000696425.1 Galeopterus variegatus
TCCCCAGAGAGAGCATTAATCCATTCATGAAGGATATGCCCCCGTAACTCAAATGGTTCCCAAAGTTGCCACATTGGGGATCAGATTTCCACATGAGTTTTGGGTGGAACAACACAGCCAAACTCTATCAGCCTTTGTTTTAATTTTTTTGGAATACTTTGAAGAGTATTGGTATTAAATCTTCTTTAAACGTTTGGTAGAATTCAGCAGTAAAACCATCTGGTCCTGGGCTTTATTGAGAGAGTACTTCAATCTTGTTGCTTATTATTGGTCTGTTCAGGTTTTCCGTATCTCCTTGGTTCAGTCTTGGTAGTCTTGGTAGTTTTCTACTAACTATGGCATTGGATTGTTGTTGTTTTTCTAGTTCTTTGATGTGTAGAATTAGGCTGTTTATTTGCAATCTTTCTATACTTTTAATGTAAGAGTTTATTGTGATAAACTTTCTTCTTAGTATTGCTTTTGGAATATCCCTCAGGTTTTAGTTTGATGTGTCTTTATTTTTACTAGTTTCAAGAAAATTTTTGTTTTCCTGTTTAATTTCTTCTTGGACCCATATGTCATTCAGGAGAATGTTGTTTAATTTCCATGTGTTTGTATAGTTTCCATAGTTTTGCTTGTTATTGATTTCTAGTTTTAATACATTGTAGTCTGAAAAAAATACTTGAAATAATGTCAATTTTTAAAAATTTGTTGAGATTTGATTTGTGACCTCACATGTTGTGTGTCCTGGAGAATGTTCCATGTGCTGATGAGAAGAATGCATATTCTGTGGTTGTTTGTTGAAATGTTCAATAAATGTCTGCCAAGTCCAATTAGTCAAAAGTTTGGTTTAAGTCCAATGTTTCTCTGTTAATTTTTTTCCTAGACGATCTATCCAGCATTGAGAAAGGGTGTTCATGAACACATTTGGGTCTATCTCTTTCCTTAGGTCTAATAGTTTTTGTTTTATATATTTGGGTGCTCTGATGTTGGGTACATATATATTTGTTATGGTTATGCCTTCTTGCTGGATAGATCCCTTTATCACTTTATAGTAGCCTTGTCTCTTTTTATGGTTTTTGGTTTAAAGTCTCTTTTATCTGATATAAGAATAGCTACTCCTGCTCATTTTTGGTTTCCATTTGCATGGTATTTCTTTTACCACCTTTTTAGTTTTAGTCTGCCTGTGTCTTTACAGGTTAGGAGAGTCTCTTGGAGACAGCATATGGTGGATCTAGCTTTTTAATCCAATCAGTCACTCTGTCTTTCAAGTAGGAAATTTATTCCATTTACGTTAAGCAATGTTATTGAAAGGTGTTGACTTATTCCTGGCATTTTATCAATTTTTGTTTGAACTTTTTAAATATCTTTTTTTCCTTTCTTCCCATTTTATTGTTTGTCTTTCCTGTTCGATTTTTTGAGGTGGTTAGACAAAGTTTCCTTCTCCTTATTGTTCGCATTTTTGTTCTACTAGTGGGTTTTGTTCTTTCTTGTGTGCATTTTTGTTCTACTAGTGGGTTTTGTTCTTTCTTGTGTATTAATGATAGTGATTATTGTTTTTCTCATTCCAAATTCAGCACTTCACCTTGAGGATTTCTTGTAGGGCTGATTGTGCGGTGGTGTTCTTCCACAGTTTTTGTTTGTCTGGGAAATATACTATTTCACCATCATTTCTAAAGGATAGCCTTGCTGGGTATAGTATTCATGGCTGGCGATTTTTTTCTTTTAATATTTTGAATATATCATCCCACTCTCTTCTGGCCTTTAGGGTTTCTGATGAAAAGTCTGCTGTAAGTCTGATGGGGGATCTCTTGCAGTAACTTGATGCTTTTCTCTTGCTGCTTTTAAGATTCTTGCTATGTCTTTGAGATTTCTTAATGAGTATAATGTGTCTCTGAGAAGACCTTTTTGGATTTAATCTGATAGGGGATCTTTGATCCTTCTGGATCTGAAGGTCCGTCTCTTTCCTTAACTAAGAAGTTTCTGCTATTGTTTCATT
>NW_007762211.1:0-305 GCF_000696425.1 Galeopterus variegatus
GAGAATCAGCCAGAAATGGCTAGCTTTGCTTTCCGGAGAACTTATGATCTCATTTGATTAACTGTTTAGATTGGCTGCAAAATTTCCCCAAGATTATTTGATGATTTAGTGCTTGGCCTTTTTGCACTCTAATAATTTGGTTGTGTAATGATTTGTGGCTATTCCATTCCCAGCCTGACTTTGGCACACTGGATTCAAATGTAGTTCTTACACAGCTAGAAATAAAAATCTCCAAATATTGGCATTTGTATAGCCAATTGATGTGATTTTAATTGTTAGGGGAATTGAGAATAATATGCTGAAGG
>NW_007762211.1:5933-6363 GCF_000696425.1 Galeopterus variegatus
GGTGTGGGAGCTATAGCTGGAAAAGTAACACATGTGGATCAAAGTTGCTCATTAAGTCACAAGAGCTTTTCTCATAGCTAATATTTTTAATCCTCTTAGGAAAAGACTTTAGACTGATGCATCAAGGACCTATTTTGGTGAAGAACACTAAAATAAAAGAGCTCATGGTTGATTTTTGTATTTTATGTCTGATATTGTCATTGTGAAGTCATTTGTTCAGCAATTTTTTTCAAGAAAAAATAATACTATTTTCTAGTATCTATAATGACAAAAAAG
This sequence comes from Galeopterus variegatus, assembly GCF_000696425.1. Lineage (NCBI taxonomy): Eukaryota > Metazoa > Chordata > Mammalia > Dermoptera > Cynocephalidae > Galeopterus > Galeopterus variegatus. The sequence goes on from NW_007762211.1 coordinate 6,210, forward strand.
AAGGCCAGTTTATTCTTTTTCTCTTCTTCTACTTATTTGTTTGCGTTTTAGTCAACTTGGGTTGTCATAACATAATACCATAGACTGGGTGTCTGAGACAACAGGAATTTATTTCTCACAGTTCTGGAGGCTGAAAAGTCCAAGATTAAGGTAC
>NW_007762212.1:0-204 GCF_000696425.1 Galeopterus variegatus
CTTCAGAGTTTTGACAATATATTTTTATGGTGGATAGTTTATTGACACCGACTTTTTTTTTTGCCACTGTTTGTTAATCTCGAACTTACCTATTAGTTATCTTTTGTAAGTTCAAATCCTATTTCCACTATTTATCAGCTACATGAATATGAGCAATTACTTAATATATAATATGGATATAATAATATTCCATAACTCAAAACA
>NW_007762212.1:5653-6363 GCF_000696425.1 Galeopterus variegatus
CATCTCTCATGTTACAGTAACAGGTTTATTTGGACATATGATCTAAGATGGACAATAATTCTTGTGGAATTATTTCTGGACTTTTTCTTAAATTGAGTCTCAAGCTTTAAAGATATAGTAGGCATTGTGTCATTACTACCCATCTTGCAAGTAGAGCCAGGACAAAGAGATATAATCTGTAGGTGGTAGATAGAAATAGTAATGGGAGAAAGGAAAAGAGAAAGATGGAAGAGAGGAGAGAGGGGAGGGAGAGGGAGAGAGAGAGAGATTTGATGATATTTGGACATCTGAATTAATCTATGATGGTTAATTTTGTGTGTCAACTTGACTGGGCTAAAGGATGCCCAAAATCTGGTAAAATATTATCTCTTGGTGTGTCTGTGAGGGTGTTTCCAGAACAGATTAGCATTTGAATCTATAGACTGAGTAAAGAAGATCATCAATGTGGGTCAACATGATACAATCCTTCAAGGGCCTGAATAGAACAAAAAAAGCAGAGGAAGGGCAAACTTGTTTTTTCTTTTTTTTTTTTCCTTTTTGTCTTTTTTGTTTGAGATAGGACATCCATCCTTTCCTGCCCTTGGACATTGGTTCTCCTGGTTCATGGGCCTTTGGACTTGAACTGGTAATTACAACAGTGCCCCCCACCCCACCATCAGGAGTTTGGACTCAGACTGAATTATACCACAGGCGTTCTTGGTTCTCCAGCT
>NW_007762213.1:0-425 GCF_000696425.1 Galeopterus variegatus
TTTTTCCTGACAGCCCCACCAAGCATCTAGTTGTTTTTTCCATTGCACACACTTGGAAATTGAGGCTCAGAAAAGACAATTTGTTCAAGGTTATACAGCTGACCAAAAATGGATTTGGAGTCACATTCAGGTCTCTGAATTCAAAGATAGGACTCTCGACCACTTTGTAATAAAGTTAAGACCCTTTATAAACTTGTTCCTATAATCAATGAAAATGATCACTGACTTCCTAAGGAGAATATCTGAACAGCGGAGGATAAGAAAATGAGTTTCTGGATGGAAATAGAAATGTTTAGAGAAGGCAGTGTTAAGTTTTGAATAAATTAACACAAAAGCACTCAAAATTGCTCAAGCAAGAAATGGGGAGAAACCAGAGCTAGTTTATGGTATTGAAAGGAAGGGAGTGACTGAGCTTCAAAAGGGGT
>NW_007762213.1:5924-6363 GCF_000696425.1 Galeopterus variegatus
GGTTGCGGTCCGTTGCCGGACACGAAAAAAGACAAAAAGGAAAAAAAAAAAAAAAAGAGTTTAAGAGGGCCGAGCCCGTGGCACACTCGGGAGAGTGCAGCACTGGGAGCGCAGCAAAGCTCCCCCACCGCAGGTTCGGATCCTATATAGGAATGGCCGGTGCACTCACTGGCTGAGCGTGGTGTGGGTGACACCACACCAAGGGTTGTGATCTCCTTACTAGTCACGAAAAAGACAAAAAAAAAAAAAAAGAGTTTAAGATTCAGAATCAGACTGAATATAATTTATGGCTCTTACCATCTCTACAGTTGTATGAATCACTTTACCCTTCTGAGTCATAGCTTGCTCCTCTGAAAAGGAACCCGTCATCATAATTACTCATAGTGTTGTTGTAAAGAGTCAGTGAAATCTAATCTTAGCACAGTGCTCACCAAGTGCT
>NW_007762214.1:5913-6363 GCF_000696425.1 Galeopterus variegatus
TCTCCGTAGACATTTGTCAATTCTCTCAGCTTTTGTTAGCCTAGGAAAGGACTTTTGCTGTGTGTTTGAAGGATCCTTGTTTGGGTCCAGTCCTCTTGGTAGGGAAGTCTTTCTTTCTGCTTCTTCTAAACTTTGCAGCATCACATTCTTTCCTGGACTGTGAGGTTTCTGTTCATATATTTGCTGAAACCTGTATTTGGACCCTGTTGAGTGTGTGTGTGTGTGTGTGTGCGTTGAGTGTGTGTTTGTGTGTGTGTGTGTGTGTTTCAGTCTCCATGAGTTTCACTGTTCTTACTTGCGATTTGTGTGGTTTGACTCTTTGGCTAGTGTAGGTGACGCTGATCTGAACGTTCATGTACAAACTTCTGTGGGGACATATGTTTTCAGTTCTGGACATTTGGGTCAGGGGGCATGTGCCATGTACCCCTCTTTTTGAGGTGGTGAGGATGT
>NW_007762215.1:0-278 GCF_000696425.1 Galeopterus variegatus
ATGGATAAAAAATACTGTGCTATGTATACTCTATGGAATGCTACTCAGCTATAAAAAAAAAATGATATACTGTCATTTGCAGCAACATGGATGCAACTGGAGACTATCATGTTAGGTGAAGTAAGTCAGGCACAAAAAGACAAATACCGCACGATATCACTCATATGTGGAATCCAAAAAAAAGACAACCACAATTTTATTTTTTTATTTTTTTTTTTACAATTTTTTTTGAAGTTCTTACAACAAGCAAATGGAGGGGACACACTTGGGTGGGAGGG
>NW_007762215.1:5545-6363 GCF_000696425.1 Galeopterus variegatus
TTTTCTTCTTTAGATTGTTAATGTAGCAGATTACATTGATTGATTTTCAGATATTGAATATTTGTGCATTCCAATCATGCATACCTGGAATAAACCCCACTTGGTTGTGGTATATTGTTAGTCAAGAATTTTTCATACCTATATTCATGAGAAATATTGATCTGTGATTTCCTTTTTTTTCCTGCTATCTTTGTCTGGTTTTTGTAACAGGATAATGATAATAACTTCCTAAAATAAATTGGGAAGTGTTCCCTCCTCTTTATTTTTTGGAAGCGATTGTATAGAATTGGTGTTGGTTACTCCTTAAACATTTGATAGAATTCTCTGGTGAAACTACCTGGGCTTAGAGATTTTTATTTTGGGAGTTTTAAAATTATGCATTTAATATTCTTAAAAGTTATAGTGCTATGCAAATTATGTATTTGATATTGGGTTAGTTGTAGTAGTCTGTGCTTTTTCAGGAATTGGTCCATTTCATCTAAGTTGTCAAACTTATGTGTAAAGTGTTGTTCATAGTATTACTTTATTATATTTTTGGTGTCTGCAGAATTCGTAGCAATGTTTCCTGATTCATTTCTAATATTGATAATTTGTGTCTTCTGTCATGCTAGAGGTTTGGTCAATTTTATTGATCTTTTCAAAGAAGTAGTCCTTTGTTTATTGATTTTTCTATGGTTTTTTATTTGCAGTGTCATGGATTTCTTCTTTTATCTTTAGTATTTCCTTTCTTTTCCTTGCTTTGAGTTTATTTTTCTCTTGCCTTTCTAGGTTCTTGAGGTTAGAGCATAGATTATTAATTTCAGGCCTTTCCTCTTTTT
>NW_007762216.1:0-462 GCF_000696425.1 Galeopterus variegatus
TCCCTGTATTGACCAGCTGCCAAAAATAAAAGTATTAGAGGTGTGCAAAGGAAACTTAGCTGGCTGTGGTTTTCTCTTTTTGTTTATTCAATAAACATTTATGGAGTAAGGCACAATGACAGGCACTTTGGGACCACACCCATGAACTAGGAGGCATGGTATCAGCCTCCATAGTCCCTGCAGTCTGGTATACAGATTTAAAAAATGGAATACAGAAAGAGAAAATTAAATCAGCAGTATCCTGAATGGCTGCTGTTGCCAAGTCACCACATAAAGAAGGCATATGTAGTTATAGTGTTATCCCAGAAAAAGTTATGCTCTGTCTTTCTTATTTAAAACTCAGAACAGATAGATACATTTGTTGTGAGCAATAATTAAAGTATCGCATTTCCTTACTTTGGGTTGAAATTATTCACAGGTTACAAGTGAAAACATGACTTTTTTTTTTTTTGCTTTTTTTTT
>NW_007762216.1:5690-6363 GCF_000696425.1 Galeopterus variegatus
CTTTGGAAAACCAGGCTCTGTGAAGTACATATGCTTTATAGTATATTCCACAGTACCTGGCCCCTGAAAAGCAACCAAAGCTGTTTTATCATGGGTCACCTCTGCCTCTCAAATGCAGATACCTGAAGTCCCTCATAAGGATATAGAATCCTTAATCCAGAATTTGAAATTAAAAGTCAAAAATACTAACCTCATCTCTTTCCATGTCTTTGATCCATATATATATATATTAGCTTCATAGTTAACAGCTTGGTGTGAACTAGATTAAGTAAAAGTGTAAATATTGACCTAGATGGGTTAGACATAAGAAGGTGCCTGAGGGCAAACCCACAGCTTGAAAGAGAGTGGAATACAAAGACTGGAGATCTAAAGGTGGGGGGTTTCATTTGTCATTCACTCTTTTAACAAACTTATTCCATTATGTATCCCTCACTATTCTATGCACAGAAGGGTTCAGGAAAAACTAGCCGAAGTCCTTCCCTCCTGAGCTAACATTCCAAGCACAGGTCCTGCACAAGAGGTATGTTTTTTGAGAGCCAGACACAGGCCTAAGCATTTTATGTACCTTGTCTCAACTCTCACATCAACACCATAAGGTGCGTGATACAGATCCCATTTTAAGTTAAAGAAATCAAGGTTTCTTTAAGCTGTTTGCCCAGGGTCACAGGTCTTC
>NW_007762217.1:0-512 GCF_000696425.1 Galeopterus variegatus
TTTGGATTTCAACCATCCTAGTGGGTGTGAAGTATATCTGCTTGTGGTTCTGATTTGCATTTTCCAATGGCTAATGATGTTGAGAATCCTTTCTGTGCTTATTGGCAATTAGTATATCTTCTTTGGAGAAATATCTGTTTAAGTCCTTTGCCCAGTTTTTAATTAGTTTATTTGTATTTTTATTGCCAAGTTGTAAGAATTCTTTATATATTCTGGATACGAGGATCTTATTGGATATAGATTTGCAAATATTTTTTCCCAGTCTGTGGGCTGTCTGTTCACTTTCTAGATGGTGTTGTTTGAAGCACAAACATTTTAAATTTTGATGAAGTCCAAATTATTTTTTTCTTTAATTGCTTGTGCTTTTGGTGTCATATCTGAGAATCCATTTCCAAATCCAAGGCAATTTACGTCTATCATATTTGCATAATAATAGAATCTAACAGGAATGAATGAATGAAAAAATGAGGAAATCAGGGAAATGATGTTCATTCCAAGATATTTGTATCAGA
>NW_007762217.1:5923-6363 GCF_000696425.1 Galeopterus variegatus
TTTATGGTATTAATTCCAAAAAAGATGCCAAATAATTTTGTACTTTGAAAGTAGTTTCACTTCTCTTGAATTTTAGGGAGAAGTTGAATATTAGATTTCTAATTGAGAATGCCTTTTTATGACTAATTTTCCATCTTTAAATGCAAGGAGTTATAACCTTCCTATTGCCAATCTTACAGGACTTCTAGAAGGCTAAATATAAGGCAAATTCCAGCATATGCATAACTTACTAACTCCTCCATTCAGGAAATTAGGTCTTCATTAGAATACTTTTAAAATTACAATTTAATATCATTAAATTAAATGTAATTACAATTTATTGTAAGCAGGTTTTCTATTTGTCTCACTATGGAATGAGGAGGAGCTGTGGGGATAAAAAAGAGATCGAGGGGCATCTTTTGACGACAAAAACAAAGGCATGTGGAAGCAAATTCAAACTC
>NW_007762218.1:0-6363 GCF_000696425.1 Galeopterus variegatus
CCTAATACTTTTATTTTTTACTTTCATCATCTTGACATGTTTGAGAAGTAACAGTATATTTTCACCAATTACTTGTAGAATGTCTCTCAATTTGCATCTGTCTAATATTCTCTCATGATTAGGATGAGGTTATGCATTTTAAATTATTTTTTATCGAGGTATAAGTCACATCTCGTAAAATTCACCATTTTCAAGTGTACAATTCAGTGGTTTTTAGAATATTAACAAGGGTACACAACCACCACCACTATCTAATTCCAGAACATTTTCATCATCCCCCAAAAGAAACTCCACAACCATGAGGAAACATTCCTCATTCTCCCATCTACCTATTCCCTGGCAACCACTAATGTACTTTCTATCTCTATGGATTTGCCTATTCTGGAACCATACATAAATAGAATTCATACAAGAAATCATATAAGGTATGGCCGTTTGTGTCTGGCTTCTTCCAATCACCACAATATTTTTAAGGTTCATCCATGTTGTAGCATGTATTAGTACTTCATTCAATTTTATAGCCAAATAGTATTCCATTGCATGAATATACTGCATTTTGTTTATCCATTCATTAATTGTTGGATACTTGGGTTGTTTCCACTTGTGGCTATTATGAATAAGGCTGCTATAAACACTGATGTACAAGTTTTTGAATGAACTTATGTTTCCAATTCCCTTGGCTATATACCTAGGAGTGGTATTGCCAGGACTAGTAATATCTTTTTATATACATGCCTGTGTAGCATTCTAGGGTAAATTCCTATAAGTGGAGTTGCAGGGCCAAAGACTGTACACATTTTAAGTTTTAATCAACAGAACCTAATTGTAATTAAAAATCTGTACAAACTATGGGTAAAAAAAATTCAACTTATGTCAGCAAATCAACAATCTCTAACATGTAAAATGCTTCTGAGAAATAAAGAAAAAGATTAACACCCTAATAGAAAGATAGGCAAGAAATGTAAATAGTTCATACAAAAAGAAATCAAATGACCCTTTATCAACCTCATTTGTAATAAGAAAAATGCAAAATTAAACTATATTCAGATACAGTTCCTCAGGATCAGAATGAAAAAAATAAAAAATATGACAGTATACTTCTGTTGAAAAGGTTGATGAAAAGCAGCATTCACACACTGCATATGGGAAGGAAAAATGGTACAACACCTGTGGAGGGAGATGTGGCAACATCTAGCAAAACTACTTCCAAATTTATCCTCTGGAGCAACAAACCCACTTTAGGGATTAGTCCCAAAGACAAAATGACAAAACTATGAGGTGTCATATGCACAAGACTATGGCAACACTGGAACAGGGAAAAAAATGGACTCTGTTCATTCAATAGAGAACTGAGAAAATAAACTACAGTAAATCCACTTACTGGTATATTAATAGCAGTAAAATGAGATCTCCACATACTGCTTTGGAGTAATGCCCAGGATACGTTGTTAAAAAAAAAAGGTACAGAATACTGTGCAGTGTATACTACTTTTTATCTAACAGAGAGCCAGAGAATATGAATACCTATGCACACACATATATGTGCTTGTATGAAAAAACAAAACATAAGATGTAAGGAAAAATGAACAGCCAACAAAAAGTAGTTACATACAGGAGGTGCAAGCTAGATTTCTCTGAATATACATGGTTTTATATATTTGACTTTGGAACCACGTAAATGCTTTAGTTAGTTTGATAACAAAAGTAGATCCAAACGAAATATACCAACTTAACTTTTAAATTTATGTATCAAGTTGTGGTTCAGTTGCTTTCAAACACAGAATTTGAATTATATTCTTAAAGTCTATATTCTAAGATCAAAAAGAAAATTTTTAAAAATCTTAAACTATTTTAAGTTACTGCATTGGTAATTAATAAGTTAACACTGGTATTATTTTCCAAAACTTTCATATGTAAGTAACAGGATATAGCAAATAAGTTGCTGTTACTGTCACCAGGAACAAAGATTTCCAGTGTAAGAGAAAAAAGGTACAAACATAAAATTAAAGAAGTAAAAACCCCAAAATCCTTAATCTAGGTTTAAAATATCAACATAAACGATGCTACATACCACCTTAAAGAGAAGTAGTTAGGATTTCCAAGTTCTATCCATTGAAAAGACCTAGAAAAAATGAGCAACCCAGTAGGAGTGAGCCCCCTCTAGCGTGGAGACTGTGGTCCTGAAATACTATTTCCCACTAAAAGGAAATGTGACTCTTTGGACAAATAGCTAATTCCAGGTCTGGGGCAAAAAACATACGTAATCCGGGAACATCATATCCTGCCAAAAGCCAAGATGTTATCGAAGACTATAGCTGTGCCAAAAAGATTCAGGAACCAAAATGAAGGAACTTCCACCGGGCAAAGAGTAATATCTGTCATGAATCAAACACATCACATATGTTTAAATTTGTAAGTTCATCTAGCTTTGGAGGATGCTAATAATAATTCCAAAAACTGGTAAATGAAGAGGAACCAAAAAAAAAAAAAAAAAGAAAAAAAAAAAGAAAACATTTATTCTGCCTTTCTGTATCTCAGAGTAACCAAATACCTGATGAGGGAAAGTTCTTCTCAAAGAATTTCAGTTAATGAATAAAGAAAGAATGATTAATTTAGAATCCCGCCACTTTGCAACCTCAATGAAATAATGAATCTAGGCCATGTCCATTAATGGTGATGGTTACACAACCTTGTGAACATAGTAAAAACAGGGCTGGTCTGTTTGCTCACTGGTTAGAACACAGTGTTATAACACCAGGGTCAAACGTTTGGATCCCACACAAGCCAACCACCAAAAATAAGAAAGAAAGAAAAGAAAAAGAACAAAAAAAGTCACTCAGCCAGTAAGCTCAGTTAGTTAGAGTGCAGTGTTGTAAAAACAACTGAACTGTACAGTTTTAAACAATGAACTTTATGGTATATGAATATATCTAAATTAAAAAATGCAATAGGAGAAAAAAGAGAGGAGGGAGAGACTGTTTTTCTGCCTCTGGACACTCCCGACTGCGTGTGAAACCTGGAATTCCGGCTGCCATCTGGATGAGACTTTGGGAGCCAGACAAGTCAATAAATTGAAAATGGAAAGAATCTTGGTCCTTGAAGCTAAATAAAAAACCCATCCCTGAACTGTCTTTCCATCAGATTTCTTGTTAAGTGAGATAATAAATCTCCTAATAGTAAAAACCAACACCAAGCACATGAAGATACTCAACATCACTAATCACTAGGGAAAAGCAAGTCAAAACCCCAATGAGATACCACCTTACATCCATTAGGATGGTGCTGTAGATTGGATTCCCCCAAACTCACTGAAGCTTAAATCCCCACTGTAACTGTTGAGGGTGGGAAATCCTCTTATGGTAATTAAAAGGTGGGGCCTTAAAGAGGTGATTAGATTGTAGGACCATGACATAGCCAAAGGATTAACAGTGGTGGTCAGGGGCGTGGTCTGAGGGCTTTAAAAGGAGAGTGCAAGAGGAACTCTCTCTCTGCTGCCACCAACAAGGCCTTCACTAAATGTGTTCCCTGGACTTTGGACTTCCCAGCCTCTCAAACTGTAAGCAGTAAATTTTTATTTTCTTATAAATTACCCAGTTACAGGTATTATAAGCAACAGAAACGGACTAATACAGATGGCTATTTTCTTAGTCGATTTTGTGCTGCTATAACAGAATAACTGAGATGGGGTAATTTATAAAGAAATTTATTTTCTCATAGTTCTGGAGACTGGGAAATCCAAGATTAAGGTGCTGGCATCTAGTGTGGGCCTTTTTTCTGTGTCCTCACACGGTGAGGATGTGGAGAAATTACAATCCTTGTGTACTGTTGATAGAAATGTAAAATGGTGCAGTCTCTATGGAAAAGAGTTTAGCAGTTCTGCAAAAACTTAAAAATAGAATTACTCTATGATCCAGCAATTGCACTTCTGGGTATATATCAAAAAGAATTGAAAGCAGGGTCTTAAACAGATTTTTATACACCCGTGTTCACAGAAGCATCATTCGCAATAGCCAAAAGGTGGAAGCAACCCAAGTGTCCATCAACAGAATGGATAAACCAAATATGGCATATACATACAATGGAACACTATTTAGTCCTAAAAAAGAATGAAATTCTGACATATGCTACAACATGGGAGAACATTATGCTAAGTGAAATAAAACAGTCACAAAAAGACAAATACTGTATGATTCTACTTATAGGAGGTACCTAGAATAATTCAATTCATAGAGACAGAAACCAAATAGTGATTACCAGGGTCTCGGGAGTTACTGCTTAATGGGTACAAAGTTCAGTTTGGAACCTTAAGAACAAGGATAGACAATGGTAATAATGACTGCACCACAGTGCAAATGTACTTAATGCCATTGAACTGTACACCTAAAAATGATTAAGATAGTGAATTTTATGTTATGTATATTTACCACAATAAAAAAAATGTAACTCAAAATAGATCATAGACCTAAAAATAAAATGCAAAACTGTAAAACTTCTAGAAGATAACAGGAGGAAATATAAGTGACCTTGGTCACATTGTTTCATGATAAGCTTGTAGATACAATGCTGAAGTCACAGACCATGCAAGAAAAAGTTGATATGTTGGATTTATTGGATTGTTGGATAAATGGATCTTAATGAAAGAAGCAAGTCTGGAAAGCTACATAGTGCATGATATCATTTATATGACATTCTGGAAAAGGCAAAACTACAGATTAAACAGATCAGTGGCTGTTAGGAGTTGGGGGGTAGAGTTAAACAGGTAAAACACGAGATTTTTTCAGGCTGTGAAACTATTCTGTATGATACTGTAATATATCATTACACCATGCATTTGTCAAAACCAATAGAACTTCAGTGCACAGAAGTAAGCTTTAATAAATGCTAATTTAAAAAAAAAACATTTAGGAGGACAGGATGCAAAATGTGACAAAAGAATCTAATTGTATTACAAACGCATGAAACAACCTTCCTAAAGAGAGTGGGGGGAAAGGTGGTGATGCAAGTAACTTTGGAAATCAGTGGAGTCTGCATGACTGAAGGCAAAAGAAAATGCACCTAATCACTGTACTCTAGTTGATAAAGTTGTACCCCACAGGGGTATAGGTTAATAATTTTGAAACCACTATACAGGTATGCTGGAATTGAACAATTAAGTAAAATGAAAAGTGGATGGTGGGAACCAGTTTTTTCAATGCTGGAGTGGAAGTTTACAAAGAAACAGGGGAGGGGGATGGAGCTAGAATGATCCAATGAATTAGAGTTGGAGACATCATTAAGAATTCATTTTTAGCTTTGTTTAGGTACAGATGGTCACATATAGACATATTTATGAAAATGTGTATTACACACACACACACACACACACACACACACACACACACACACACACACACACACACACACACACACACACACACATTTCCTTGTTCTGTCAGCTGAGAGAGCCTAAAAGCATTGACACCCCAAGAGTTCAATAGCAATAAGCACATCTAGTGTGAGGTCTTGGTTTCGAATACCATTCTCCAATAAAAGGAACCAGGTCTCCTAGGAGAAACGATTAATTCTGGGACTTGGGCAGGAAATAACACAAGAGGAATCTAGAGTTTTTTTTAGTGCCAAACATAAGTGCTTAAAAAAAAATGATGAGGGTGTGTATGTCAAAGAGCTCCCAAGTGGCCAAAGCTAGAGCAATTTGAGCAAGGAAATAAGGCAATATTGGATTATAACCCAAAATATAAAGTAAATACCTATAAGTCCACATTGATAAAATTTAAATAAACAAAGAGGGGATAAAAGACAAATCTTTCATGCAGAGGAATTCCAAGTAGTTTATATACACACTCTGCCTCCAAGGAGGTGGTGTATAACTTCTCATTCCAAAAGACTGGGCCGCACATAATGATTTCTTTTCAAAGAGTACAGTATAGAAAAAGGGGGGAAGAAAAGTAACTTGACAGTGAAAAAATCTGACAAACAGTACCTCAGCCAAGTGATCTAAGTTAACATAGACAGTGATATGTACAGTTGATATAAAAAAATGGTATTTCACCTTTGTGGGATTCCACCCCCAAATCCATAATCTCAGTCTAATCATGAGAAACATCAAAATAATCCCAACTGGGCCGAGCCCGTGGCGCACTCGGGAGAGTGCGGCGCTGGGAGCGCAGTGGCGCTTCCGCCGTGGGTTCGGATCCTATATGGGGATGGCTGGTGTGCTTGCTGGCTGAGCGCAGTGTGGGCGACCCCGAGCCCAGGGTTGCAATCCCTTACCGGTCACAAAAAAAAAAAAAAAAGGACAAAATAATAATAATAATAATCCCAACTGAGGGCAATCTACAAAATACCTGACCAGTATTTGTCAAA
>NW_007762219.1:0-317 GCF_000696425.1 Galeopterus variegatus
CCTCTTAAATTTTCTGGAAAATTTTGTGAAGAATCCCTGTTAATTATTGCTTAAATGTTCTGTAAAAATTTCCAATGAAGCCATTTGGGTATGGGCTCTTCTTCTTGGGAAGCATGTACTTTCAAGTTACTAATTCACTATCTTTACTTGTTTAGGTCTATCCAGAATTTCTTTCCTTTTTTTTTTCTTTTTTTCATGCAGTTGATTTGTTCATGCCATTCCAGGAATTGGTCCATTTTATGTAAGTTATCTAATCTTTAGCATGTAGTTGTTTATAATAATCTCTTATTAGCCTTTTATTTGTTTGTGCAAATTTG
>NW_007762219.1:5077-6363 GCF_000696425.1 Galeopterus variegatus
CCATTGGATTAAACTCAATTCGTGCGTGGGGTATTATAATTGAAAGTGTCTTTGGATTCCATTTGTCGAACATAAGAATTTTTATTTTTTTATTTTGTCTTGATGCATATTAGCCATTGATTTTCTTTTATACTAGTGTCCTTATTAGTTTAGTGTAAAGTTTATAGTGATCTTACTAACATTCTGTGGAGTGTTTTTACTGTTTTTAATCTGTGGAGATTTTGTGCATGTTTGGTATACTTTCTTTCTGAATTGTATGGCAAAGTTCACAAAATCAGGCATTAGGCTGCGGAAATTTTGTAGGAAGGATTTTTACTATGGGCTTCAATTAATACATATAAGTATCATTACGTCTTTCTGAATTTCTAACTTTGTAAAGATGTATATTTTTTGGAAATTTTGTCACTTTGTATAACTTCATATATTATATAAGCATCACCAGCATCTTTAATGATGATCTACTCTACATTTCTGAAATTGATAATGTATGTCTTCCTTTTTTATTTTTTTTTTTTACCCCCATCAGTCTTGTCAGGATATATAATTTTTATACCTTTTCAAAAAGAAAGCAATTAAAAATAAACTGACTTTTGGATTTGTTGATTTTAACTTTTTCTTCTGAGTTTCATTAACTGACTTTAATTTTATTATTTTCTTTCAGTTATCTTTTGGTTTACATTGACTTTTGTTCCCAAATTTTGAAGTGGTTCTCAGACCTTAAATTTTCAGGTTTTCGTGTATTGTTTTTAATGCTGAATTGTTTCTTAAGACACATATTTTGATGTGGACTACACATTTTTAACAACTTTATTTTGTTATAGTTGACATAAAGTGAGCTACATAACTTTAAAATAATATTATGTTTTGAGATAAGTACATATTTGTGAAACCATCATTGTAATTAATATAATGAACATATTCATTCTTCACCCAGGTTTCCAGGTGCTCCTTTGGATTTACCCATTCTGGTCCTGCCCAGGCCCTTCCCCATTTTTCATTCTCTGAATATTTTAATACAATTCTTATGTGCACAGACACTTTCATTTCTCTTGGAAAAGCATCAAGGAATAGAATGGCTGGATCCCATGATATTTGTAAGTTTAATACATTTTAGAAAATGTCAACCCGTTTTAAACAGAAATTTTCCTTCAAAGGATTGCAGTCAACAAAGCTACTTGGACATGTTCACAAAAGTTTTGTTAAAAATATGTCAAAAGATCTTTTTTTAAGTAAATTACATTGTGTTCAAAGCATGACTATTATGGTTTACTGCCTTTACAGCTTTG
>NW_007762220.1:0-316 GCF_000696425.1 Galeopterus variegatus
GGAAAGAACTCTCCAGACATTTGTATGGAATAACAAAAGACCTCGCATAGCCAAAGCAAAGCTGAGCAAAAAAATGAAGCTGGAGGCATAACTCTACCTGACTTTAAACTATACTACAAAGCTATAATAACCAAAACAGCATGGTACTGGTATAAAAACAGACACATTGATCAATGGAACAGAATAGAGAATCCAGAAATCAACCCACACACTTACTGCCATCTGATCTTTGACAATGGCACCAAGCCTATTCAATGGGGTGGGGACTGCCTCTTCAGCAAATGGTGCTGGGAGAACTGGATATCCATATGCAGGA
>NW_007762220.1:5324-6363 GCF_000696425.1 Galeopterus variegatus
TCACAGCACTGTGGAGTGGCTTTACCCCGACATGGGTTCCTGGTAGATATATTGAGCACTTGTGAATTATTTAGGTGTTGAGACAGAAATGCTTCCTGGCATTGAATCCTAACTGAAAATTATGCTGCAATGAAAGCCAAGAGGTTTAGCAGCGATTTATTTATTTTTCCTGTTAATGAATGGGGGAGAAAAAACAACCCTTAAACCATCAGCCATATGTTCCACCTTTCTGCTGCTCTTTGCTGGCTCTCCAAATGGTCCCTTGGTGCTTGCAAGTATTTTTATTTTTATGATTTCCTATTTTGCAAAGCACCTGAGAGCCGTTTTTGCCGTACCGGGTTCCCAGAGAGTGCTCAGCTGGGTCCATCTTCCTTCCGGGAGAGCCGAAGCCCAGAACCGAGAGGCCTGCGAGCGCCCCGGCCTCGCCAAGCCCCTCCTGCGGGCCGTACCCCCCCAGCCTCCGCACGTTCCTCCTCCTTGGCTGTTATGCTGTTTGGGGATTAGTTGAACCTATTATTGGGAATTTCTGCAGCATGTTGTTCTGTAAAGTGCCTCTGATTCCACCTATTGGCCCTTTCCTGAGTAAGTTTCTAAGGAGGGAAGGAGCTGAACCTGGCAGAATCCAGGCTGTGCACTAGGCTTAGCTGAAGGAGTCAGCCCTGGCCGGGGCAAAACGTTTGAGGGGCCAAGCGCATCTTCTTCTTATTAAAATAGGATTCTGTTCTTTGGCTTGTTTGTTCTGGCGGCTGGCTGGCACAAGGGTCAGCGTCGCACTCTCACCAACTGAGCTAACCGGCCTGCCCAGTGCATCTTCCTAATAAGCGACAGTGCCGTGAAGAGTCTCAGAGCCTCTCAGATCCTCCCACATCATTTTAAAAAACATCTTTATTGGGAGATAATACACATACCATACAATTCTCCATCTAAAATGCATAATTTAATGGTTTTTAGTATATTTACAGCGTCGCGTGTCCATCACCACTGTCAATTTTATCATCCTCCAAAAGAAACCCACACCCTTTGTCACTCCCTCCAACCC
>NW_007762221.1:0-401 GCF_000696425.1 Galeopterus variegatus
GGTCTGACCTGCCGTCTATCAGAGAGCAGACCTGCCTCCGGCTGTCTGATGGGTGTGCCCCTGGGCGACCTGCTTCTGAGCCAAAGCTCCTGCCAGGCGAACCCTCCTCTGCCCGGTGCCTCTGCCCGGTGTGATGCAGCTTCTGCGTTGTGTTCTCAGTGGCACAGGCTTCAGATGTGAGAGTTAATCTCAGCTCCTGAGTGAGCATTGACCAGACCATGTAAATTCTGTTTCTGAGATTGCTCAAAACTTTTAACGCCCTTCCACTGTCCTAAGTGAAGGCTCTTAACATTAACGTGTTCCATCTCTACTACTGCCATACCTTTTTAACACACGTCTGTGAATTCTGTCTTTGGCTTTCAGATCTACTGCTCAACATGCTAGCAGTGAGTTGGCTAAAG
>NW_007762221.1:5721-6363 GCF_000696425.1 Galeopterus variegatus
TTCATAGAGAAAATATTTTTATTATCCTACAGTAAATTGAAGGAACACTAATCAGTCACTGAGAATGATTGCCTAGGGCAGGGATGGGCAAACTGTGGCCCTTTGGCCAGCTGCTTCGTTTTGTAAATCAGCTTGTTTGGGGACACAGCAGTGGCCTTTGTTTATGTTGGTGTATGGCTGCTGTTTCAGTTTGCTAGGGCTGCTGCAACCAACCACCACAAACTGGGGGGCCCAACACAACAGTAATGTGTTGTCTCACAGTTCCGGAGGCCAGACATCTGAAGTCAAGGTTTTCTGAGGGCTGCGAGAGAAGGATCTGCTCAGGCTCTGCCCTTGGTTTGTAGATGGCGTCTTCTCCCTGTGTCTCTTCACACTGGCTTCCTGCTATGTGCATCAGTGTCCAAAGTTCTCCTTTTTATAAGGCTATCAGTCATACTGGAGGAGGGGCTCACCTGCTTCAGTATGACCTCATCTTAGCTAATTATATCTGCAGTGACCATATTTCCAAAAACAAAAGGTCACATTCTGAGGTATAGGGGGTTAAGACTTCAGCATATAAAATTTTCAATCCATAATAGCTGAGTTGAGTAGTTGTGACAGAGACCATGCGGTCTGTAAAGTCTGAAATAGTTATTATCTGGC
>NW_007762222.1:0-226 GCF_000696425.1 Galeopterus variegatus
GTGGGCTGACTGTCCTGCTCTGACCATCACACGTTGTACACGATTAATGACAATCAACGTTATACCACACAGGTATGTATAATAAATTATCTTATTACAAAAAAAGAAAGAAGCCAAGGGTGGAGATATGCTTTTCTCACTGTTAATCCATATTCAAACTTGTTATTTCCCTCAGATTTCTAACACGAAAAAAGGACATAATCCAAAGAAATTGTTTAAAGTGTGA
>NW_007762222.1:5741-6363 GCF_000696425.1 Galeopterus variegatus
TCCGTGAAGAAAAATAGCTCTCTTGGTGGACTCAGTAACTCACTCATTTGCTCCCTTCATGGTCTGCAACAATGGACAGAATTCTTTCTTGCTACCACCCCTTGTCTCTGCCTCCAATTCTGCTTCTTGGGGTTCACATCCACATGCCAATGGGTGCTATCATCAATACGTGACCACCCTCATTCTTGGAAGTGATGCTGTCATCCACGCGGTGTTGGGGAGGTTGCCTTCGTTCTTTGTTAACTCTCTCTGCTCTTGTTTGGCCATACTGGCTCAAATTCTCAAGCCTTTCCTCTTCCTTCGTGGATTGCCCCACAATTAGTCCCAAGCAGTCTTTGCTGGTTTTAAAGCATCTGCCACATTGGACAATGAAGGACTCACCAAAGCCTCAGGTTCCCTGAAATCATTCTTCACAGAATCTTCTCTTTCATCTTGGGGAACAAATCAGCAACTGCCACACAGATCAATCTCTCCAAAAGCTAAATTTTTATTTGGTTTCCAACACTGAAGATGACACATTTCTCAAGTTTTGACGTGCTACTGAGAGATGCCTCTTGTATGCAGCACTTTCAGAATTCTCTCCTGTAATAGACTCTGCATGCGGGGACAGCTTGGAAAGCTC
>NW_007762223.1:0-497 GCF_000696425.1 Galeopterus variegatus
AAAGGTTTTAATTATGATGAAGTCCAATTTTTCAATTTATTATTTGCCTAATCTAATCCAGCCTAACAAAAGTTTCTCCTCAGTTCTTTTTAAAAGTTTTAGAATTTTAGATTTTAAATTAAAGTCTATGTTTCAATTTGAGTTAATTTTTTTTAATATGGTAAGAGGTATGTATCAAAGTTTATTTCATTTTGATTTTTACGTATGGATATTCACTTGAGCAATCTTTGCCTTTTAATTGGTGTATTTAGGAAATTCATGTTTAATGTAATTATCGATGTGATTAGGTGTAATCTGTCATCTTGCTGTTTGTTTTCTATTTATCCAATTTCTACATCTTTTCCTTTTTCCTTTTCCTTTTTTTGTTTTTTGGGGATTAATTGAATAAGTTGTATGATCCAATTTTTTCTCCTTTGTTGTCCTAGCAGCGAGAACTTTTTTTGTTATTTTAATGGTTGCCTTATGGTTTATGCTGTACATTTTTATCTTATCATAAT
>NW_007762223.1:5735-6363 GCF_000696425.1 Galeopterus variegatus
TGAGCAACTTGTGAAATTTTATTAAAGTAAGGGACTGTGGTTCACGGGCTGACCTCTCTCTGATGATAGCTTCACAAAGGACACAATCTATGAATTGAATCTATCTAGGCTATTATAAATATTAGGTAATAGACCAAAGTAGGATGAGTATAATTCCAGGAAAAACTTATTAATTGCATACAAGTTGTTCATGGATTGGGACCAGCAGCATCTCTCTCTCTCTCTTTTTCTCTGTCTATTTATTGATATATTATTTTCCAGCAGATAATCACTAAAAGTTTATTTCACTTGATAGACATATCCATTGCCCTAATTTAAAGGCTTCTTGTTTAATTATAATATACACACAATTACATAAATCATAACTATATAGCTAACTACATATTTTTAAAAAAACTAAATATGCCTATATATTCAGCATCCCAATCAAGAACAGACATTGCTTCCAACCCCAAAGTCCAGTCATGTCCTCTTCTAATTATCCCCTGTCCCCATCCCTATCATCCTCAGGAGTTACCATTATAATAACTTTAGAAAACATGGGTTAGTTTTGTCTTCTTTTTTGTGAGCCACGTTCAGAGTTTTGGTAGGTAGGTCCAGGCTGAGGTTCACAAATTGGAAAAGTGGA
>NW_007762224.1:0-398 GCF_000696425.1 Galeopterus variegatus
TCCATGCCTACCACTATTATAGCACTTAACACTCTCTATTGCAATCCCTGATTTTCTTCATGAGTCTCCTCCAATTTTCTGTGAGCCATTTGAGAGCAGGCAGTGTGTTTTCCCCATCTCTGTATCCCTGAACGTCAATACAGTGCTCGAGAGATCCATAAGTATTTGTCGAAAGCTAAATGAATGCTTGAATACATTAATTCCAGTTCCAATGAACTTGGGCAAATTATCATTCTATCCAGTAGAGGGCAGCTGTGCACACAGTACAGTAGAGTGCAATCCAGACATAGGGCTGAGGAAAGCAGCCATCTGAACTAGAAAGAAAAAATCTATACCTCCAGCTTTCTTAAGAGCAGTGCTGGCCACCCCCTTACCCCCACCCTATGCTTGTGCCAATG
>NW_007762224.1:6146-6363 GCF_000696425.1 Galeopterus variegatus
CATGTGATATCCTCAGCCATGTAATGACATGGCATGAAGACCCTCACCAGAAGTCAAGGAGATGCTGGCAGCGTGCTCTTGAACTTCCAAGCATCCAAAATCATAAGCCAAATAGACTGATTTTCTTTATAAATTACCCAGTCTGTGGTATTCTGTTATGGCAACAGAAAACGGACAAAGACGTGTGTGTGTGTGTGTGTGTGTGTGTGTGTGTGTG
>NW_007762225.1:0-267 GCF_000696425.1 Galeopterus variegatus
AGCTCATCTTGTGGAACGGTTGGCTTCTGGGACAGGGTGTATCACATCTGTGTGTGGCATCGGCCATGGGAGCTGAGGCTGCTCCTGGCCTGAGGTCGCTGGTGACTCACGCTGGGGCAGTGTCAGCCCTTCCTGGGGGATTGTGGGAGGGCCCTGCAGGGCATCTGGATTTCTCCGAGGTTGCTGTGTTGGAGCGATGTCCACCATGCCACCCACGTTGGGGTAAGCCTGTTCGTTATGGGACACTGTCACTAGCACGTAGAGAGA
>NW_007762225.1:5431-6363 GCF_000696425.1 Galeopterus variegatus
GCGCGACACTGAGGGTTGCGATCCATTGCCGGTCACGAAAAAAGACAAAAAAAATAAAAAAATAAAAAAATAAAAATAAAAAATAAAAAATACTGAAGAGCAATTGCTGGGATGTGGGATTAAAATTAATTCTTATTTCTTTCTTATACTTGTCTATATTTTCCAAAATTTCTGTGATAAACACATATTCCTCCTACAGTCAGAATTTTTTTTTTTTAACTCAGTCACTTAAATTGGGAGAGGTGGATTGGTGGTGGCCAGAGTTGTGCAGAACAACATTTCTGAGTAAAAGAAAGAGGAAGAAACAATGAGAGGAAGAAAAGCAAAGGGGTTCTGGTTTAATTTAAAATAAAATCATTAAACTGGATAAAGAGAGCTGTTGCATCTTAATAAAAGCTACAGCCCATCGGGTTTTCCCATTCATGCGTCTCTCTACAGGAACGCTACATTCGAGTGCAGCTTGTAATAGCGTCGGAAATGAAAGAGTAGAGGGGGGAAAGAAAAGATAAAGAAGCAGCACCTTGCAGCGGAGACCTGACGCGTAGCGGAGAAATCACAGAGCCTCCGAGGACCAGCGGCTCTCCGGGGAGCTCATCTTGTGGAACGGTTGGCTTCTGGGACAGGGTGTATCACATCTGTGTGTGGCATCAGCCATGGGAGCTGAAGTCGCTCCTGGCCTGAGGTCGCTGGTGACTCACGCTGGGGCAGTGTCAGCCCTTCCTGGGGGATTGTGGGAGGGCCCTGCAGGACATCTGGATTTCTCCGAGGTTGCTGTGTTGGAGTGATGTCCACCGTGCCACCCACGTTGGGGTAAGCCTGTTCGTTATGGGACACTGTCACTAGCACGTAGAGAGAAGCAGAGTAAGGAGAGGGAAACAGCAGGAAGTAGGAACCTGGGACAAAAACCCAACAGCTGGATCCATCAGGACCTT
>NW_007762226.1:0-586 GCF_000696425.1 Galeopterus variegatus
AAAAAAAAAAAAAAAATCAGAGCCAACACGAATATCCAATCACATCCTCCTAGGAAAATTAGGGGCCGATTTTCTCCCATTTTTTAATAGAAAGAATGAAACACGCATAATTTCTAAACAAAGCAAAGAATTTCTGATTGGAAATTTGAAGGTATTACCAGTCTCTCTCTCTCTCTCTGCCTCTCTCTCACCCACACACCCTGCTTTGTGGCAGATACCCGATCTATCTTCTGGGAAAGCTCATAAAATTCCTGCAGACCTTGCTTAAGAAAGATTCCTGGCCTGATAATCTCTTTGCTTCCCTTGAGAAGAGAAGCAAAGAGCTTTCCGCACTGCATGTGGCTTCACGGGGCTGTGGAGGGACCATGACTAATTATCTACTAACAGTCCTTTTATAAAGCAAAATGTAGATCTGAAAATTGAAGCTATAAAAAGGAATAATTTTATAAAGGAGTAATTTTAGGTAACATTGTCATTAAGCAAGAAGGATGAGAGCAAGCTACAATTCAAAGAGAAAAGAAATACCAATTTAAAATAAGAGCTTGCAACATGTTTAAATTGTACCTGTTCTACAGTTGCTCTGTCT
>NW_007762226.1:5818-6362 GCF_000696425.1 Galeopterus variegatus
TCTAGCTCCCATCATCTTTGTACTGATTACTTTATTGCTTTTAAACTGGTCTCTGTTCCACTCTTGCCCTCCATGACCCTCTCCTGCACAGTATCTGGTAAAATCCATCCTATGGCTTTTTGTAAGACCTAAAATAATATCTCAACTCCTTACCATCACTTGTATGGCTCTACACGAGCTGGCCCCTTCTCACTTCTCTATCATCACCTACTAATCTCGGCTAGCTCCACTGTACTCTAAACACACCCGCCTCTTGGTCTTCCTTTCACAGCCAAGAGGGATCCCACCTTCAGGCCTTTGTGCTTGCTGTCCTTTCTGCCTGAAATGCTGTTCCCTCTGCTCTTCCCTAAGTTACCTTCTTCTTGTCATTCAAATCTGGACCTAACCCTTCCTTGACCATTCAGTTATTAATATTAACCTATTTTAATTATCTACACAGTACATATCATCTGGTTTTTTAAATGGTCTGCCTTCACTCCCACGTAGAAGGCAAAGTTTCATGACAGCAGGGACTTGGCCTGTCTTGTGCATCAAATCTCTAGCG
>NW_007762227.1:0-332 GCF_000696425.1 Galeopterus variegatus
TTTTGCCCCCGTCCCTCCGCACCCCCCGGGCGCCCCGGGCTGACCCTGCTCTGCTGGCCGAGCTGTCGCCGCAGGCGCGCCTGTCCTGCCCTAAGGTTCCCTAGACTTCGGCAGTGCTCCCGGGCCGCCCTCCCGCCCCTGCGGTCGTTTGACCTTCCGACCTCGTTCCCGCACATCCGGTGCCACTTCTGTCCTGCCGCGCCACTCCCCGGGCTCCTTCGCCGTCCGTGTCCTCGCTGCGCCGGTCCCCAGGCCGCCTGGCCGCCGCGCTGCTGGGGGCCTCCCGGCTCAGCGCTGCCCTCGTTGGTTTTGATGCCCCCATTTTCTCTCCC
>NW_007762227.1:5247-6362 GCF_000696425.1 Galeopterus variegatus
GGAATTTATTTGCACCGGGGATTTGTTCTATTTCCCCATTTGTTTATTTATTTGATTTTTTTAATATCAGTATGGATTCATAGATATTATTTTATACAGTGGGTTATAATCTCTTACTCCTTTTTTATTGCTCAATTTGTTACAGCTTTGGCCATGGAGATCTCTTTCAGTGGCTCTCGTGTCTCTTTGTCATGCCCCATCACTGTGTGTGTGGTGTTTTGGTTTGTTTTTGAGCACTTCCTTACTTTCTGGCACTAGTAGGTGCTCTGGGATCATCTTTTGTATTTCTTGCCCCTGCATTAAAATCAGCCATTTCTTCAAGGAGCTCTGATTTGTTTTACTGTAGTATATTAGAAGCCAAGATCTGGGCACTAGGTATGCTAATTGCTTCTGGCATATTATAACTCGTAGGCCCTCTTTGCTGACAGAATAAAGAAATATATATGTATATATTGGTTAACTGTTTATATACATAGGAAACAGATACTCTTTGTAATATAAAGTTTGGTGGGTTTGGACAAATGTACAGTGTCATGTATCCACTATTACAGTATCAGATAGAATAGTTTCATATCCCTAAAACTTTTCCTGTCTTTTGTCTATTTAACACCTCACCCCCACAAACTCCTGGCAACCACTGGTATGTTTACCATCCTTTAGTTTTGCCTTTTTCACAATGCCATATCATTAGAATTATATGGTATGTAGACTTTCAGTCTGGCTTCATTCACTTACAATATGCATTTAGTATCTATCCATGCCTTTTTGTGGTTGTTAGCTGATTTCTTTTTATTGATGAATAATATTCCATAATATAGACATACTACAGTTTGTCCATTTGCTTATTGAAGGACATCTTGGCTGCTTCTAAGATGTCTTGGTGATTATAAATAAAGCTCCTATGAACTTTGGTATGCAGGTTTTTGCGTGGGCATGAATTTTCAAGTCACTTAGATAAATACCTAGAGTGGGTTTGCTGGATCATAAGATAAGACTATATTCAGCTTTGCAAGAAACTGCCAAACTGTATTTTAGAGTGGCCATAGCAATTTCCATTTCCATCAGCAAAGAATGATAGTTTTTGTATTTTAACTATTTTAATAGGTGCATAGTGG
>NW_007762228.1:0-409 GCF_000696425.1 Galeopterus variegatus
TTTAATATTCCCCATTTTTTTCCATGTAGGACTTAATTTTTCTTTTAGTTTATTAACATTGTTCTTTTTATTAACATTGTTCTTTTATGTCTTTGGCTTTGAGTCATATTTTGAAAGGCCTTCCCTACTTCAAATTTATAAAGGAATTTGTCCATATTTTCTTTTAGTACTTTTCAAATTTGCTGCATTTGAAATTTATTTAAATTTACTACATAAAGTATATATCCAGTACCGTTCTTTCCCCAATAGCTTCCCAACTATTCAATATCTTTTAAGAAAAGATTCTTCCTTAACCCACTAAATTGAAATACGACCTTAAACATATTCTTTTTTTTTTTTTTTTCCTTTTTTTTTGTCTTTTTTACTGACCGGCAACAGGATCGCAACCCTCGGTGTTGCGCCTGCACCG
>NW_007762228.1:5768-6362 GCF_000696425.1 Galeopterus variegatus
ACAGTTCTCCTTTGGCTAGGAAGCAGGCCCAGGTGCTCATCTTTTGGGGGCAAATGAGAACCAGAGGCCTCATGTTGAACTGGCAGTACACTGGTCAGAGACAAATGTGCAGTATATGTTAGCATTGGTGGATACTGGTACAAAATGTAACCTGATACATAGCAACCCAGATAAGTTTCCAGGAGCCACAGTGAATGTCGATGGCTATGGAGGACATACTATTAAAGTCAAAGCTGTGTCTCTGCTGTGGGCATAGGACAATTGCCCCCTCACATATATACTCTGAGTGTATCCCCAGTAGCTGAAACCCAGAGCAAGACGTGTAGTTAATGTGAAACAGTATTACCTGCTCGGAGGACATGCAGAGATAGGTGTCACTATATTGAAGTTAGGAAAGGTTGGCATTATTCATCCCACACATAGCCCATTTAATGCCTTGGTATGGCCTGTGAGAAAACATGATGGCACCTGGAGAATGACTGTGGACTATCGAGAACTGAACAAAGTAGTGCCTCCTTTGCAAGTGGGTGTGCCTTCGGTTCATTACTTAATGTATCAGCTGATGACTCAGCTAGGAACTTATCATTATGTACT
>NW_007762229.1:0-294 GCF_000696425.1 Galeopterus variegatus
CTTACTCATTATGCATTTATTTCCTAACTTCATATGCAGTTCAGTTCTGTACTCGTATGTTAACATAACAAAGTATATGAAACAGCTAAAAAGTCTGGTTTGAATAAGAGCCACTGCACATACAATGAAATCTAATACAAATGATATGGCTAGACAAAAATAATTTCTTATTGAGATAGTAGAAGCTAACAAAACAAAATGCTTCACACAGTTCATGGTTTCTCAGACGTGATATTCCATTTTGCTAATTTATTTACAACTAATACTTCTGGAACTAAAAGATATAAAACTAAA
>NW_007762229.1:5958-6362 GCF_000696425.1 Galeopterus variegatus
CTAAAAAAGTGAATAACTCTCAAAGTCTAATGACCTACTAAGAGAATTACTTATTTTTTTTTTAAAAAAAGGACTTATTGAAAGCAAATTAAATAAGAAAATCTTCATTGCATTCTCCAAAAGATTGATATCATACAGATACGAACATTTCAACTGAACTGTGACACTGAATAAAGTGCTCTTTGGCTGGGCAGCTTGGAAACATATACCTGGTTAACATTTAAAACACGCTATGCATAGTTTTTCTTAACATATGGATGAGTAGATCATTTTAAGGATAAACCTTTAACTCCATTTATAGCTGATATAAACTGCATCTCTTCAAAACTCTAAGTGCATTTTGATTAGATTAGAATCCAAAAAGAAATTCCAACTCGCAAACACAAATCAATGTGCATAAATGA
>NW_007762230.1:0-837 GCF_000696425.1 Galeopterus variegatus
CTTCCATAAATTTATAATCTGTCATTCATTCTCTTCACTATGTGGGGTTGATATTTGTAAATTTAATGTGAAATTAATATAACTCTTAAACTGTCTGCATATAGGAATATCATGACCTTCACCTTTAAAAAATGATACTCTTTGCATATGAATATGTATTCTCATATAGCAACTTGAAATAGCCCACATTAATTAGCTCAATGGCTTTAGGGTTTTCCTTATCCAAGCAATATGATATGGCTACTCTGAGAATAATTATCAAAGTAACTAGAAAGTTAAATAATGAGATAAATAAAAATAGAATTCTAGATGTTGCTTGGTGGCTAAATTGTACCCTGGATGCAAATTAGGCAATTTGAAAGGGGCATCCATTTATTCAGGCCACCAGGGCACCATTTAAGGAATTATTATTCTGGTAAATGAGGGTAAATAGGACCCTAGTGACTGAAAAATTTGAGGCTGCTTCCAGAAGCTCTAATTTTCACCCAGGGAGTACAACGAAGAATTTTTGGTGGAATAAATAGCCAGATAAATAATGCAAAAGCTGAAAGTGTGGGCCCAGGTGGAGGCCATATTTGAGAGATCAGGTATTGATGGTAAGTTTGAAAGTGTGTTTTGCAGAAAGTTTAATTCTTAGGCTTAGCCACAGAACCAGAGGGTAGAAGCAAGTTTTTCCTTCCCTACAATGGCTATAATAAAAAAGACACATGGTAACAAATTGATTGACATAGGGCTATGACATTGGAGTATCAGTATGGATAGCATGTGCCATATAAATTCACAGATAAATTTATAGCCCAAGCTGAGTTTGAGCTTAGGACTGAGACCAAAAAAAAA
>NW_007762230.1:5947-6362 GCF_000696425.1 Galeopterus variegatus
AAAAAAATAATGACCAACTGACACAACTTTTAAGATTATTCTACCAACATATATCAAAGACCTTTAAAATAAAAAGCAAAAGATAGATGATACATAGATGACAGATGATTAAAGATAGATGATAGCTAGATGATGGATGGATAGACAAATGATAGACAGATGACAGAGAGATGATAGACAGGTGATTGATAGATGCCACACACCGTTGACTCAGCAAGTCTGCTTCAGCAACTTAATCTACAGATATAATCATATCTTAAGTGAAAAAAAATGTGCTCCAAGATGTGCACATGTGTGTGTGGAAGTACAGTTCTCAAAATGTTGTTTTTCAAAACAAAACATTTGGAAACATACTAAAGACTGCAACAAACATGCATCTCAGAGCACAAGTGGAGATGTGCACTAAATACAAAAC
>NW_007762231.1:0-236 GCF_000696425.1 Galeopterus variegatus
ACTTAAAAATGGTTGAAAAGGCAATTTTATGTCATGTATATCCTGCCACAATTGGATACCCTCCACCCCAACCTCATTGAAGCTTGATACCCACTGTAACTATCGAGGGTGGGAAATCCTACTAGGGTAATTGAAAGGTGGAGCCTTAAAGAGGTGATTAGATTGTAGGAACACACTGTAGTGGATGGATTAATAATGGTGGTCAGGGGTGTGGTTCTGAGAGTTTTAAAAAGGAG
>NW_007762231.1:5836-6362 GCF_000696425.1 Galeopterus variegatus
CAAAATGGATGAACCTTGAAGACATTATGCTAAGTGAGGACAAGTATGGTATGATTCCACTTATACCATGTACTCAGAGTAGTCAAATTTATAGAGACAGAAAGTAGAATGATGATTTCCAAGGACTTGGGAGAGGGGGGATTGAGGAATTAGTGTTTAATGGATGCAGAGTTTCAGTTTGAGAATATGAAAAAGTTCTGGAGATAAATAGGGGTGATGGTTGTAGAACAATGTGAATGTACTTAATGCCACTGTACATTCACTATACACTTAAAAATGGTTNAAAAACATGCACAAAAATTTTATTGGAGAGCATACACAGATGAAAAAATAAGCATGTGATGTTCACCATAATTAGCCATTAGGAAAATGCAAATTAAAACTACAAGGGATAATTCTACACACCTACCAGAATGGCTATAATTTTAAAAAAATAGTGGTAACACCAAATGCCGGCAAGGATGTGGAGAAACCAGACCATTCATACACAGTTGGTTGAAATGTAAAATGATACAGCTGCTCTGGA
>NW_007762232.1:0-268 GCF_000696425.1 Galeopterus variegatus
CACTTTCGTGAACATAACTGAGCTGGAAACCCTCTTTCATGACTTGTAGGTGCGGCATTGATCTTATGCACCCCCTAAGAAAATCTTCCCTTTTTTAATTTCTTTTTTGTCTTTTTTACTGACTGGTAATGGGATCACAACCCTCAGTGTCGTGCCCGCACCGGGGACTGGCAATGGGACCGCAACCCTCAGTGTTGCGCCTGCACTGCGCTCAACCAGCGAGCAGGAACCGGTCTCCACATGGGATCCGAACCCTCGGCGGGAGCGT
>NW_007762232.1:6104-6362 GCF_000696425.1 Galeopterus variegatus
TTCTAAAATTCAGATCGAAATGCAAGGGACCTGGGACAGCCAAAACAAGCCTGAAAGAGAAGAAAGCACTCACACTCTCCCACAAATCATCCAATTTACAATTATAAAAAAGCAACAACAGCCAAGCTGGAGCCGCTGGAGCTCAGGGGAAGAGGAGGAGAGACCTACAGAGTGCACGAAGGTGGGAGAAGCCATGGTGAGAGAAAGAAAAAACCACTCCAATCATCTCAGGCTGTGGCCACTTTAAGGCTGGTGCTG
>NW_007762233.1:0-617 GCF_000696425.1 Galeopterus variegatus
TCCCTTAAGAAATTCCCATTTACATTTTCTTTTCAAGTACTTCTTTCTTTGACAGTCCCACGTTTAAACCGAAAGGCCTCCTTTTCCTTCAATTACACCTGTTTTATATGGGATAGAAATCCCGCTGGGTACAGTAACAGAGAACAAACTTTACAGCAGCAATAATCCCTTCTACAGCATCTATTGTGGGGAAACTTAATACGCTTTTATTAAATGGCTGAAGAACTGGCTCCAGTGATCTGAATTACTACAGAAGAGCATAAACGGAACAAAACAACCTTCTTCATTCAACACACACCCGCTGCATGCCCCGCAACATGCCAGGGACAGAGACACAAAAGGGCCATCCAAGAGCATCGTTGATTGCCTTAGGCAATATCTTCATCATCAAAAGTGAGCAAAGACAGAAAAGATTGGATGGGATCCTGATTTAGCAAGCAAATGCAGAAATGTCCTCTAATTCACTGCAGCAGGACTGACAGTATGCCTCAGAGTTTTAAATGTGAACACACTTTGACCCTGACTCTAGGATTTTGTCCTAAGGCAGCATTTAGATAAGTACAGAGTTAGCCTCAGAATGATCATAATAGATAAAAAATCAGAAGCAATGCATAAAT
>NW_007762233.1:6026-6362 GCF_000696425.1 Galeopterus variegatus
ATGGCCACCAGGGGGTGTGGACAGACTGGTGTGGATGTGTAAGGCAAAGAGCAGAGAAGAAGTCATTTTAGTGTCTCCTTGGATCTTCTAATTCCCTCTCCCTTAGTGGAACAGATGCAGGTGCACGTCAGTTGGTGCCAACAACTTACAAACTTAAGAAGCACCTAAAACCACACTCACATATTTAAAGGGAAAGAGTTATTTTTTAAGGGTGTAGTCAAGGACTATTTTATGTAGACGTGTGTTTTCTGGGATCATTGCTTTGGTTAGGTAATAAAAAAAAAGGAGATAAAAAGAGAGAAGTGGTATCTTTGAAGGGAGTAAACAGAGCTGATG
>NW_007762234.1:0-510 GCF_000696425.1 Galeopterus variegatus
AATTGCTGTAAGAAGGGAATGTTTGCTAAGATCAAGCTTTTGTTAACGGATCACTTAAATGCCTTACTGGAATGTCATCTGGCTTGTTTCACTGAAAGTTACTAGCCTAAATTGTTAAACTATTACCCCACCTATGTTCTCTTCCTGTAACTTCCTAGTCTGGAAAATAAATGCAGGAAGAAAACCCTAATTCGGGGTTAATTTCCCAAATGAAAGGGATGCCTCTCACTTGAGGGTTCTGGGGAAGTTAACACCTTCGGGGCTTCTCACTGCTCAGAAGAGATGGGCTTCTAGTAATCCTTTGTGGCTCCATCACCCAGGGGAAGTGGGGTGACCAATCCGTGGGGGGCAAAAGCAACACATCTTCTCTAAGAGTTACCATTGTGGGGGCCGGCCCGGTGGCGCACTGCTACAGTGCGCCGCTTGGGAAACGCGGTGGTGCTCCCGCCGGGGTTCGGATCCCACATACAGACCAGTTCCCGCTCACTGGCTGAGCGAGGTGCGGGTGCA
>NW_007762234.1:6009-6362 GCF_000696425.1 Galeopterus variegatus
AATTGCTGTAAGAAGGGAATGTTTGCTAAGATCAAGCTTTTGTTAACGGATCACTTAAATGTCTTACTGGAATGTCATCTGGCTTATTTCACTGAAAGTTACTAGCCTAAATTGTTAAACTATAACCCCACCTATGTTCTCTTCCTGTAACTTCCTAGTCTGGAAAATAAATACAGGAAGAGAACCCTAATTCGGGGTTAATTTCCCAAATGAAAGGGATGCCTCTCACTTGAGGGTTCCGGGGAAGTTAACACCTTCGGGGCTTCTCACTGCTCAGAAGAGATGGGCTTCGAGTAATCCTTTGTGGCTCCATCACCCAGGGGAAGTGGGGTGACCAATCCGTGGGGGGCAAA
>NW_007762235.1:0-1737 GCF_000696425.1 Galeopterus variegatus
ATGGTTTCCAAGACTAGAAATATATTTTATCTTCTGCTCAGAGGCCAAACATTGATGTACCCATAGGCCTGGTCAGGCCAGTGGGTGAACCAAAAAAAATTCAATCAACTTTAAATTACTGAGTAGCTACTATGTGCCTAGAGGTGGACTCCTGACTGAAACCATTCATTTGTGCAGTGTTTGGGGCATTTGGGAACCAAACCCCTGAAATGTACATGAAGACAGGACTATGTTATAACTGAGTTGGGGTCAGTATCTCCTAGTGGTTCTCAGTGTGTCCTGAGCATAAGCCAAAAACTGTTTTGGCAATGAGAGATAATGAAATGAAGCATAACATAAACTTTTAAGTAAAAGATGGAAAGATCACTAGCCTCTAAAAGAATGTCATAAAAACTAAGCATTGCAGTAAACCCTAATCTCCCAAATTCACAAACGGAGTATTTGTGGGATGAAGCAAAACATTTTTTAGAGGGACAAATAGTACTAAAATAAATGAAATATAATTAATAATTAAATACTTTTTAATTAATAATTTCCCCACTATATTCAATATAACTAGGATTATACAATTTCCAATTAATTTTCAGACATTAACCATAACAAGTATGCATTTGACTTTCTCATGTTTATAACATCACCTAATGATTTTTTCTATTGCCTCACCTTCTTTACCAAGATATTTAGCACAGTGATCTGCTCACTGGCCACACATTGTTTCTTTATGGAAATAATAAATAATAAAAATGTATTTGTAGCATATTAATGTATTAGTGTATTACATAAACTATATAAACAATAAATAAAAAGGAGTAAATCAATGGATGAACAAACTGGTAAGAAAATATTATCAGTAGCCTTAAGCAAATATTTATGTAAATGACCAGACTCTCAATAAAACACTATTTGAAAGGACTACAAGAGAATGAAAAATTATATATCGGCATCTAGCTATCTAGAATTTTTAGAAGTATTCTTTGGAATCATTCCACGTGACCATACATAGTTGTTTCCAGTTTTCTCTAAATCCTGAATGAGAACATTTAATTGGTCAGAGGGAGAAAAACTGTCAATATGCTGTAAAGTTTCCATAGTGCGAGTTAGGGCCCAGTTTCTCTCTCTCTTGAGAATCCTCTCAAATTATAAACATGCTGGGCAGTCAAAATAAACCTCACTGAATTATAAAGGTGATCTTATGTATGAAACTAATGTTTATTATCATTATCAATAAGAGCATCTATTCATTTATTGAGAAAAAATTAACGGCTCCTGTACTAAGAACACAGCATACATCATCTCATTTCTCTCCTAGGTGGCACTAGGAGGTAGGTGACATTATTTTCAGTTCACAGTTGAAATTCACAGAAGTTGTTAACTAGCCTGCCATAGGATTTCACAATTGATTTCAAACACCGTATTTTTCTGCTGGTCTTTAACCCTAACACTAATTACATTGAAACCAACATGACGGGTTTTTTTCTCTTTTTTTTATATAATAAATTTTTTTAAAATCCTCTTTATGAGCGTCAGTAAAGCCCAAGGGAGGAGTGTTGCATCTTTCTCTATCCCATTGCAAAGAAGGACAGGAATCATTACACACTAAATAGGTGAAAGTCATCTAATTCATTTTTTTTTTAAGTAATGCACAGTCTTACTGAAGTCATGATCTCAGTACTAAACAACTTTAAAATTATTTCAGGGAAAGTAGCAAAGATGACTTTTGGATCACTCACTATGAAA
>NW_007762235.1:5647-6362 GCF_000696425.1 Galeopterus variegatus
CTTTTTCTAGCTTCTAGAGGCTGCTCACATTCCTTGGCTCATGGCCCTCTTTTCCCATCTTCAAAGCCAGCAACACTGCATCTCTCTGACCCTGCTTCTGTCATCATACTCCCTCGGACTCTCTTCTACTCCCTTTTCTATTTACAAGGATTCTTGAGATTAATTGGGCCCACTCAGATAATCCTGGATAATCTCTCTATTATAAGGTCAGGTGATTAGCAACCTGAATTCCAACTGCAACCTTAATACCTTAATCCCCTTTGGCCATGGAACATAATGTATTCATAGCTTCTAGGGATTAGAACAGGGACATCTTACTGGTGAAAAGGGGGACTGGACATTATTTTGTCTATTACACACTATAAACTCATTTCTAGATGGAAGTGGGAAGTTCTATAGGAGGGAGAGATTTGACTATTTGCCTTTATGGCAAACTTTTTTGTCTCCACGTTTCTATGGGAGTGGAATGACAATAATAATTTGCCATCCCTAGTAATTCTGATCAATGGTTTCCAAGACTAGAAATATATTTTATCTTCTGCTCAGAGGCCAAACATTGATGTACCATTAGGCCTGGTCAGGCCAGTGGGTGAACCAAAAAAAATTCAATCAACTTTAAATTACTGAGTAGCTACTATGTGCCTAGAGGTGGAATCCTGACTGAAACCATTCATTTGTGCAGTGTTTGGGGCATTTGGGAACCAAACCCCTGAAA
>NW_007762236.1:0-337 GCF_000696425.1 Galeopterus variegatus
AGCAGCCTAGAATAGCACTGCAAGGACTCAGAAAATGAAACTAAATACCACAAAAGTAGGCTGGAGCACTACACACTAAACCTGAGCAAGGTGGCTGCCTGCTAAAATAGAAGATTTAAGGAAGATCAAGAGTCTCCTAACATAATAACTAAGACGTCTGGGACATAATAAAAAAATATCACATCAAGAACCAGGGTGATCATGATATGAATGAGAAAAGATAATCAATTGATACCAATACTGAAATAAATCAGATATTGGAATTATTTTATAAAAACTTTAAGTAGCCATCATAAAAATGTTTCAATCAATTCTCTTGAAACAAATGAAAAAAAAA
>NW_007762236.1:5532-6362 GCF_000696425.1 Galeopterus variegatus
ACCTTTTCCCTACTTCTCCCCTCTAAGTACAACTGAACATCCTAAAACGTATTCAACAAGAGTGAAGGGCTCTGAAGACTGGAAAGGTGGACTGGCTGGAAGCCTCAGGACTGGAAGAACCACAATATGAAAAAAAAAAATTTTTTTTTTTAAATATACAACATAACTGCAAGACTGGGAGCCAGAGAGGCCTGAAAATTGGAATCCTTAACAGGCAGTTCCTGAAAGCTTGCTCTCTCTGGCCAAAGGACCAGGACGGGGAACACCCGACAGTGACCTAGTTGGGAGCTCCACCTCCAGCTCAACAACCTAGGCTGATGTTCACTGACAGCTGCACAGTAGTGACACCCTGGACCATCCAGGCCCCGTTCTACAATCCAGACTGGTGGTCTGATCCTTTTGCACCAGAAGCCACAGTAAAGCCCTCTATTTTCCTGCCCTCCACCCAATGGTGTAAAGAGACTCAGACCCAGTGGCTTCTCTGCCTTCTCCAACAAAAGTCACCCAGAAATAGCAGGCAGCTCAGGAAAGTGACTTCTGCCCTCCTAGACAGAACCAAAAGGGTTTGAGCATAAACCCCAGCAGTGTCAAAAGAACAAAGCAGCCTAGAATAGCACTGCAAGGACTCAGAAAATGAAACTAAATACCACAAAAGTAGGCTGGAGCACTACACACTAAACCTGAGCAAGGTGGCTGCCTGCTAAAATAGAAGATTTAAGGAAGATCAAGAGTCTCCTAACATAATAACTAAGATGTCTGGGACATAATAAAAAAATATCACATCAAGAACCAGGGTGGGCCGGCCCGGTGGCGCACTGGATAGTGCGCCG
>NW_007762237.1:0-484 GCF_000696425.1 Galeopterus variegatus
AGCGCCGCCGCGCTTCCCAAGCGGCACACTGTAGCAGTGCGCCACCGGGCCGGCCCTACACGCCACTTTTGTGAGACAAGCACAGGGGCTGCAAAAGCTAGAAGGGGTTGCTGGCATGAATATTACCTAACACCTAGAAATTGCAACCAAAGTGTCTGTCAACCGGGACCTGGAGGCCCACCTCGAGACAGACAAGAAAATAAAGAAGAAGGTGGACCTCTTGGCTGCTGCACTGGCCGAGAAGTCAGGTCCTCCAAAAGGGCCCTGGGGCCGCGGCCAAAAGCCAACCAAAGGACAGCCACAGGACACACCTCATTCCAGACCACCCAAGACCCAACAAATATGCCTTCTGTCATAAAAATGGTCATTAAAAAAATAAATGTCCCCAACTCCTAGCTGCCACTAAGGACAAATCTCAGCCCCCGAGAAAGGGCCAAGCCTCCTGAGGAAACTGTAACCCAGGCAAACCAGCTACCAAGGCACC
>NW_007762237.1:5772-6362 GCF_000696425.1 Galeopterus variegatus
TGTTTGGGCTCTCTATTCTGTCCCATTGATCTGTCTGACTGTTCTTCCACCAACACCACACTGTCTGGATCACTGTAGCTTTATAGTAAGAAGTGAAGTCAGGTAGTGCCAGCCCTCCCCACTTTCTCTTCTCCTTCAGCATTGTATTGGTTATTTTGGGTCTTTTTGTCTCTCCATGTAAACTTTAGGATCAGTTTGTCAATATCCACACGATAACTTGGCCATATACTTTACTAAAGTACATCACCATCAGGAGCTGCCCCTTGAACAGCCCACCTAGATCAAAGCTGTTGCCCACACACACATTTTATTTTAAAATTTGTTTATTAATTATTATTTACATTCTAAGATGTTGTGGAGCAGTTGGGGCGGAGGCAGAGAGGGGAAGGGGGAGGGGGACATTGTTGAGGCCCATGGCACTCCCCTCATTCTAGCAGAGGAGCCCAGGGGGCTTCTGGTGGTGGCTTGGTCATGGCAGGGCTCGATGTGGACATGGTGTGGGCATGGATGAGGCTCTCAGACCCCCCACAAGGAGCCTGCAGCACTTCTGGCAGCAGTCTGGTGGCTGTTGCTGGGCTGGATGTGGATGT
>NW_007762238.1:0-368 GCF_000696425.1 Galeopterus variegatus
TGGTTCTCACATCTAGCCTGTAGCAATTCGGTTTTGCAAGTTCTACGTGGAAGCCCATTGGTGCCAAAGGGAGAAAGGGCTTGTGAAAGTTCTCTTTCAAAATCTCTGTCCAAAAGTGTCAGAGAAGCTTCCGAGCTTAGAATCCATCATAACGCACTGAACTGAAGTTGTGCTAGTTATAAGAGAGGTAGAGCTGAGAGGAGTTTGTTTTCCGAAATTAGACGCGAAATCACACGGCAAACTGCTTTCAAACAGGCTTGAAAAGTGTGTCGAATATCTCTGCCAAAATCACTCACTGGAGGTTGTCATTTCACAAGCCAGTTTAACTCTGATGCAGGAGGCAGCAGAATGTGGTTCTCCTTTCTAGC
>NW_007762238.1:4497-6362 GCF_000696425.1 Galeopterus variegatus
GATTTCACAAGCCAGTTTAACTCTGATGCAGGAGGCAGCAGAATGTGGTTCTCACATCCAGACTGTAGGAATTCGGGGTAGCAAGTTGTACGTGGAAGCCCATTGGAGCCTATGGGGGAAACGGCTTGTGAGACGTCTCTTTCAAAATCTCTGTCAAAAACGATCAGAGAATCTTCCAACCTTAGAAAACAGCATAACTCACAGAAAAGAAGGTGTGCTATTTAGAAGAGAGGTAGAGCTGAGAGGAGTTTGTTTTCAGAAATTAGACTTGAAATCACATGGCAAACGGCTTTCAAACAGGCTTGAAAATTGGGTTGAATATCTCTGCCAAAAACACTCACTGGAGGTTGTGATTTCACAAGCCAGTTTAACTCTGATGCAGGAAGCAGCAGAATGTGGTTCTCACATCTAGCCTGTAGGAATTCGGGTTTGCAAGTTCTATGTGGCAGCCCATTGGAGCCTAAGGGGAAAACGGCTTGTGAGACTTCTCTTTCAGAATCTCTGTAAAAAAGGGTCAGAGAAGCTTCCGAGGTTAGAATCCAGCATAACGCGCTGAACCGTAGGTGTGCTAGTTATAAGAAACGTAGAGCTGAGAGGAGTTTGTTTTCAGAAATTAGACTTGAAATCACATGGCAAACGGCTTTCAAACAGGCTTGAAAATTGGGTTGAATATCTCTGCCAAAAACACTCACTGGAGGTTGTGATTTCACAAGCCAGTTTAACTCTGATGCAGGAAGCAGCAGAATGTGGTTCTCACATCTAGCCTGTAGGAATTCGTGTTTGCAAGTTCTACGTGGAAGCCCACTGCAGCCAATTGGCAAATTGGCTTGTGAGACTTCTCTTTCAGAATCTCTGTAAAAAAGGGTCAGAGAAGCTTCCGAGGTTAGAATCCAGCATAACGCACTGAACCGTAGGTGTGCTAGTTATAAGAAACGTAGAGCTGAGAGGAGTTTGTTTTCAGAAATTAGACGCTTAATCACAGTTCAAACGGCTCTCAAACAGGCTTGAAAGGTGTGTTGAATATCTCTGCCAAAAACACACACTGGAGGTTGTGATTTCACAAGCCAGTTTAACACTGATGCAGGAAGCAGTAGAATGTGGTTCTCACATCTAGCCTGGACGAATTCAGGTTTGCATGTTCTACGTGGAAGCCCATTGGAGCCAATTAGCAAATTGGCTTGTGAGACTTCTCTTTCAGAATCTCTGTCAAAAAGGGTAAGAGAAGCTTCCGAGGTTAGAATCCAGCATAACGCACTGAACCGTAGGTGTGCTAGTTATAAGAGACGTAGAGCTGAGAGTATTTTGTTTATCAGAAAATAGACGCGAAATCACACGGCAAACGGCTTTCAAACTGGCTTGAAAAGTGTGTTGAATATGTCTGCCAAAAACTCTCACTGGAGGCTGAGATTTCACAAGCCAGTTTAACTCTGATGCAGGAGGCAGCAGAATGTGGTTCTCACATCTAGCCTGTAGGAATTTGGGTTTGCAAGTTCTATGTGGAAGCCCATTGGAACCAATGGGGGAAACGGCTTCTGAGACGTCTCTTTCAAAAAGGGTCAGAGAATCTTCCAAGCTTAGAATCCAGCATAACGCACTGAACCGTAGGTGTGCTAGTTATAAGAGACGTAGAGCTGAGAGTAGTTTGTTTATCAGAAATTAGACGCGAAATCACACGGCAAACGGCTTTCAAACTGGCTTGAAAGGTGTGTTGAATATCTCTGCCTAAAACACTCACTGGAGGTTGAGATTTCAGAAGCCAGTTTAAATCTGAAGAAGGAGGCAGCAGAATGTGTTTCTCACATCTAGCCTGTAGGAATTCGGGTTTCCAAGTTCTACCTGGAAGCCCATTGGAGCCTATGGGGTAA
>NW_007762239.1:0-441 GCF_000696425.1 Galeopterus variegatus
CAGACTCCTGAAGTAGCGGTAAGGGCTTTCTCATTGCCACCTCAGTCATGCACCTGAGTGGGCTGGGTGTATGGGAAAATTCCAGAAGCCCCCTTGCACCTGCCTCCCCTGGTGGCCAGGTAAGCTTTTGCATGGTCGATTGCAAGCCAAATAAGGATGGCGACAACATGAGCTGCTGGCCTGGTGGAGTGCTGAGTGCTGTGGCGGGGTCAGGGCGAGGCGAGAGGGGCACTGCCTCTGGTGTAAAATCTAAGGAGGTGCCAAAAAATCTCAGTCATCCAGTTAAATACTATTTTAGTGCAATGTTTTTAAAAACATTTAATGCAAACAATGTCATGATGAACAAAATATCAAAATTGTAGAGAAAGACAGGATTAGTTACAGCACCGTGCAGAGCCATATTGGAGCCAGAGGCAAGAGGAAAAATTAGTAATCACTGAT
>NW_007762239.1:6041-6362 GCF_000696425.1 Galeopterus variegatus
CACAATTTTCCCAGCTGATTTCCTGTATTCTTGAACATTCTCCTCCACTTCTGGCTCTTGCTAATTTCATTTCCTCTGCGATGTGGGGGCCATGGATTAGAAACAACCCCCCTCCCCTCCTTCCAGGGCTGGGTGTGTGCTGACACACAGTAGGAGCTCATCAGAATGTGGTAGAAATAAAAGCATGCCGAATTAGTTTCCCATACAAGCCATCTGCTTTAGTGGAAATCATTTCTGGCAGAATTTTGATGAGATTGGGGTATGTTGAGTGATTTATGAAGCCGTTAAACATACACTAAATCAATCTTTCTTTCTTTCTTT
>NW_007762240.1:0-816 GCF_000696425.1 Galeopterus variegatus
TTGTTAAAATAAAGTCAGTCTGAGGTTCTGGTCTGCATGGAGAAAAACTAAGAGAAACAGCCTCAAACTTGACATAAAATATGGCTAGAGAGAATAATATGGATTCAATTTAGAAAATGAGAATAAATGGGAGTCCTATCCCAAATATAAATCCTCTATATTAGACTGGCAAAGTGAATCCTATCACATGGGCTGCCCCACCCAACTACACAAAAATAACAGCTGAGAGCTATCTCTTTGCACTCTTTGGACTTAGTATTCCCAATAAATAAATTCTAAATAGCAAGATGCGCTACTTTATGGTTTACCAATACTCAGGGAAGTTGTCACTCAAATCAAATCAGAGTAGGATTACAAACATGGAATTACCAACTGAGTCAAAAGCATTCAGCTTTTATTGCAAATATGAGTTGAAGGTAATACGCAAAAATAAAAGTAACTATAAGAAGTGGAATTTTAAGAATTATATTAAAATGCCCAGTACTGGGCTAGGCACATTGTTTTCTACAAGAACCAATTTCCATATATTTACATTAGTACTCTTAAAGAATGTAGTTTTAAGATTTGCTTGTGCAAATATAATTTTTTTTTTTTTGTCCTTTTTGAGACCGGCCGCAACGCACTCAGCCAGTGAGCGCTGTGAGCGCACCGGCCATCCCTATATAGGATCTGAACCCGCAGCGGGAGCGCTGCTGCGCTCCCAGCGCCGCACTCTCCCAAGTGCGCCATGGGCTTGGCCCGCAAATTTAAATTTTAAAAGGAATCTGAATTTTATTATCTAGGGTACTATAGTTCATATGGTCAATGTTAGAAAAA
>NW_007762240.1:1949-2965 GCF_000696425.1 Galeopterus variegatus
GCTAAACAAAGTATCATTCTATATATTATGAGAAAAAACTCTGAAATTAACCATAAAATCTATAATGATGTAATTTCATATAATCTTTTAATGGTTCAAATTTGAAGTACTCACATTAGGAAGTAATAAAATTGTGACAATTGTATCGAGGTTATGGCATGCCCTGAAATAGATCTACAGAAACAAGAGATCTTTTTTTTCTTATTCTTCTAGTCCCTATGTTCTATAATGTTCCAGACATAAAAGACGTAATCTATAATTCCACCTGACATACATCACCAGATCCCCTTTCTATGACAAAAAAAAAATATAGCACCATGTTAAAGAGATGATCAGCTGAGTAATTCAAACTTCCACTATGCGGAACTTTGGCATGATACACTTAAACCAGTGGCAACCTGCCTAAATACTTCATACAGTCCCTCCATCACCCTCTATTATCCAAGCTGCAACATTTCAAGCCAACTCCCTTATTTTACTAGTGAGCCCTGTCAACACTGAGGTAATAAAACTGGAAAAACTCATCACTCCACAATGATAGTCAAATATCAGAATTTATTTCATTTGGTAAAAATTATATCATTGCCAAATAAAACTATTGCAAATATAGTAAAATATGCAAGATTTTGAGTAATTCTTTTGTTGAAAAGGACTCTAGGGGAGCCTCAAATTCATCCCGCAATTGCTTTGTTTTGCTCCTTTGCCCTTTTCATGACTCATCTCTCAAATCATGGGGTGGGGGGTAAGGGAGAACAGAAAACCAGAATGAACTAATCAGTATGTATTTATGCATTTAGTCTATTCTAATTCTGTTCCCACAGATTCTTCCTCATACTCTGCTCCTCCAGGGAGAGAGCTATGTTTCATTCATCTCTGAACTCCCAAAACCTAACTAAATGCTCTGTATATAAAGTCATCCCTAACATCTACTACATAGCAGGCACTGGATTAGGGACTAGAGATAGAGAAGTGAAAGAGATAGAGACCTTGCTCTCATAAAACCTAAAGTGGGGGGG
>NW_007762240.1:4862-6362 GCF_000696425.1 Galeopterus variegatus
ATCTACAGAACTACAGCCCCTAGCCCAAACTACCACCTCTGGCCCCCAGAGTATAGCAATAACCTCCTATCTCCCCATTTTCATTCCACCATGGCTCTACAGTTAATTCCCCATATAATAAAACTTAAATCAGATGGCACTCCCTTGATGCAAACCTTCCAGTGGTCTTCCATCACACTTAGAATAACATCATTACTTCAGCCTACAGCACCCCCACCGCCATAGCCTGCCTGGCCCTCCAACATCAGCTGCCACCACTTTCCCTCTTCCTTGCTGTGCTCTGAATACTCTTGTCTTGTGGAATCTTGACCACCTCAGGCTTGTTTCCACCTCACAGCATTGTCCCATGCTGCTCCTGCTGTGTGGCAGAACAGTATAGTCATTTGGAGCACAGACTCTGAAGTCAGGTTACTCAAGTTCAAATACTGTCTCTATATTACCATCTTTTAGCTGTGTAACATTGAGCAAATTCTTTACCAGTTTCTATATGTCAGTTTTTTTGTCTATAAAAATGGATATGTTAGTACTTACCTCCCAAGGTTGTTGTAAAAATTTAATTTAGTGTTTAGAACTGTGCCTTACATATGGTAAGCTCTACGTAAGTGTTCATTACTAATACTATTCTTCATGAAACNGTATAGAAAAATTAGCACTTTAAAAGTTCTACATATTTTTAAATTAGTGATATTTATATTTTTCCTTGCTAGACAACAATTTTAGCAACCTTTGAATTGTTAATTTCATTATTTACATACATGTAAAATGTT
Organism: Galeopterus variegatus; assembly: GCF_000696425.1. Taxonomy (NCBI): domain Eukaryota; kingdom Metazoa; phylum Chordata; class Mammalia; order Dermoptera; family Cynocephalidae; genus Galeopterus; species Galeopterus variegatus. The sequence goes on from NW_007762240.1 coordinate 5,630, forward strand.
TTATGCACATAAGTTCCAAAAATTGGAGTTTTAAAAAAATTATATTCTAGATACTCTTATGGGAGTGTCCCATTGGTAAATGCCATTTGTCATTTTTTGGAGCGGAAATGATTAAGTATACACCAAGTGCATTAAGTGTTTTTAAAATGGAATACTTTTGCCTCTGGAAGATGATATTGCAGAATACATTTTTTTCTTATCGTATTGTTCAGTATTTTTTCTCTTGATAGCCCAAGTATTAAAAACGAAAACAAAAACACTCCTATATTGCAAGATGCAGGAAAGAAGCAAATACGGTGAAAAAAAAAGACTGACAGCCAGAAAGGATAGCAAAGCAAGGAGGGGAACCTCAGGGACTGTCAAGTAGAAATTAGTGGGAAAATACACAATCAGATTCAGTCAGGTTTCTATAACAAACTGCAATTTGATCTAGAGGAGTAGCGAAATGCTAGGGTCAAAAGTGTTGATATTAGAAAGAGTAACTCGTAAGGAGGGTTGCTTTCTTCAAGGAGATAAAACCCTGGACCTTCAAGGTTTAGAACTGGAAGGACTGGGGCCCTCCACTCTGGCCCTTGGGGTTTCAGTTTCCCCTTGTGATTCTTTCACTTTGATATATGCTGCCCCTAGCAATCTGGCTTCCAGAGCCCTCTACTTCAATAACATATTTCTTCCCTTGGTCCTGTGCAAGCTAAAAAAAGTTGGATCTTAAAAAAAAAAAAAAAAAAAAAAAAAA
>NW_007762241.1:0-1047 GCF_000696425.1 Galeopterus variegatus
TCCTGCTCACTGGCTGAGCGAGGGGCGGGCGCAGCACTGAGGGTTGCGATCCCGTTGCCGGACACACACACACACACACACACACAAAAAGTCATCCCATGTGTGAGGCAGCAAGTTTGCTAAAATTATCAGAGCCTCTTACTATCAATAGCAAGGCTCTGTAGAGTTAATAACTCATCTGCTGTGGATTGATGTCCTCCCAAAACTTAGTCCCTACTGTGACAATGTAAAGAGGGTGGGAAATCCTATTATGGTAATTGAAAGGTGAGGCCTTGAAGAGGTGATTGGACTGTAGAACTGTAATGCAGGAGCCCCAAATCTGAGAAAGCACTCATGTAGTGTTTACCTATTCCAAAGAAGTCACCTGAAGACCCAGAAGTAGAGATATGGATTTACTAGATGTACAAGACACCAATACTGGCCAAAGGGTGAGAGATCAGCTGAGAAGTCCGCTGGCCATGGAGCACGCCCAACAGTTTTATAAGCAACAGATCAATCACTTCCATGGCAGGCCCTCAACCAGCTAATGTAAATCATTTTCACATGGTGTCCTGCTTCTTCCAGTATTCTATTTAAGGGGGACACGCCCCTCCTTGAGTAACCACCTTGGCCAGTTGCAGCCCTCCACCAAGGAAGAGGGAGGAACTCTGGTATGCTAAGGGAGAGGAAAATAGGGCTATGTCCAGCATCTACCCTATATCCAACCCCTAAATACGACCATTCCACCCTCACAATCTTCACATTACATTAATCTTCCATGTGTCCCCTAGGGTGGAGTAATGAGTAAGGTCCCTGGACCTTGTTTTGGTTTATAACCCATCCCCTCTCTTGTAGGGGAGCAATAAGAGGCAATGTAGCCTTTTCCAAATAAGTAAGACAATCAGAGGTTAACATGTCATCAATACAATGTAATAGTCTGGTTGCTGGAGGCACTGTCCATTTTTCCAAGCCTTCGGTGACCATTTCGTGACAAGTAGTAGGACTTTGCAGGCAGCCCATCGGCAAAACCATGCATGTCTAGTGGCATCCTTCCCATGTAAAGGTGGA
>NW_007762241.1:5792-6362 GCF_000696425.1 Galeopterus variegatus
AGAGAGAGAGAGAGAGAAACACATGCACAGCACAGAATGAGTAAAATCAAAATAGAGTATAATAAAGACTACAAAGACTTCATATGTTAGAACTATTGAGACAGACCAAAAATAAGTCAGTTCAATGTATATCATTAAGTCTTAAAAACATAAGCAAAATCAGGACATTGTGAAAGATGTCCAAGTAGTTTTTTAAATAAAGAAAAATTCTAGATATAAAAACTAAATGATTGAAAATTTAAAATACATAGGAAGTAGTTCACCAGCATATTAGATTCAGCAGAGGTGACAATTAATGAACTTGAAAATTGTAGCAAAAGAAAAATCCAGAATACACTCCACAGATAAAAGAGATGGAAACTATAAAATAGAGGTTAGGAAATTTTATACAGAATGATGTGGAAATATAAAACATACATCTAATAATTCTCTAAAAAGAAATAATAAAAGATATACTATAATAGAATTAGAGTACCATCACTCTGCATATCGCTAATTAATAATAACTTCAGGAAATAGTTATCAATGGCTACTAACATCACATAAGGAGAGCCATCAGTTTCTGCATGT
>NW_007762242.1:0-214 GCF_000696425.1 Galeopterus variegatus
GAAACTGAGTTCAAAGGAGGCAAAAGAATATAAAAGTTAAAAAGTGCAGGCTTTTACATAAAAGGATGCTCAGCATCACTGATCATTAGAGAAATGCAAATCAAAACCACAGTGAGCTACCATCTCATACTCATTAGGATGGCTACCATAAAAAAAAAGAAAGAAAGAAAGAAAGAAAACAAAATAACTAGTGTTGGCAAGGATGTAGAGAAAT
>NW_007762242.1:5898-6362 GCF_000696425.1 Galeopterus variegatus
ATTGCATATAAATTATACTTTAAGCTATTAAAATATAAATATAATGATATAAGTATTATATTTATATGTTAATAATAATAGCTACCATTTATTGAATGTTTGCTACATGCTAGGCACTGTGCCAAATGCTTTATATACATTATATCATTTAATTTACTTTAATCCTCATGATAGGCACAATTAAATTAAATTGTGCCTGTTTAAGAGATATGGAAACTGAGTTCAAAGGAGGCAAAAGAATATAAAAGTTAAAAAGTGCAGGCTTTTACATAAAAGGATGCTCAGCATCACTGATCATTAGAGAAATGCAAATCACAGGATGCTCAGCACCACTGATCATTAGAGAAATGCAAATCAAAACCACAGTGAGCTACCATCTCATACTCATTAGGATGGCTACCATAAAAAGAAAGAAAGAAAGAAAGAAAACAAAATAACTAGTGTTGGCAAGGATGTAGAGAAAT
>NW_007762243.1:0-295 GCF_000696425.1 Galeopterus variegatus
AAAAAAAAAAATAGTGCCTGTTGAAGTTGTGCAACCTGACAGCCTTTGGTCATCTTCTGAGAAATATTTTATAATGTGTGACCCATTATAATGCAATTACAAACGCATGTTGCTATGTAGTCCTTAAATGGTTATTGTTGATCAATATTTCAAGAAAATATACAATAATTATGTATATTATCTGTACATATTGAGTCTAAATGTGGTTAATTTTCTTGCAACAAATATTATATGTGCAAAATTTGTGCAAACAAAAAAGCAGTAAGATGTGCAAGACATGTACCAGTTTATGTAC
>NW_007762243.1:5891-6362 GCF_000696425.1 Galeopterus variegatus
AGAATATAGGTATAGCAAATTAATTTTACCATTTTATTCATTATTGGTCAAGTGTCTAGTCATAACTAGTTCACATTGTACTTAATAGAAAAGATTGGAAAAGAGTTCAAAGGAAAGCCATAAAGACAATGAAAGGATTTAAAAGTAGTTTCTAGGGCCGGCCCCCTGGCTCACTTGGGTGAGTGCGGCACTGGGAGTGCCAAAGCCGTGGGTTCAGATCCTATATAGAGATAGCCGGTGCTCTCACTGGCTGAGCATGGTGCAGACAACATCGTGCAGAGGGTTGCGATCCCCTTGCAATCCCCTTACTGGTAAAAAACAAAACAAAACAAAACAAAACAAAAAAACAAAAAAACAGTAGGTTCTATTGTAAAGGACTAAAGAAACTCAACTATTAACCTTGAGATAATAACAGTGAGAGAACAATTAATAATTGTGTTTCAGCAAAAGATTTTCTTAGAGGACTGTGGT
>NW_007762244.1:0-218 GCF_000696425.1 Galeopterus variegatus
AGAACCACGTTAGAATGAGGTCATTAGGGCAATCCCTAATCCAATATGATTGGCATCCTCACGAAAAAGGAGAAATTTGGACAGGGAGCAAGACACATGCAGAGGAAAGACACTGTGGGCGAATGAGAAGAATGCCATTTGAGGGTGGAGTTATGCTGTCACAAGACAAGGAATACCAAATGTGGCAAGGAAACTACCAGAAGCCAGGGGAAAGGCAC
>NW_007762244.1:5869-6362 GCF_000696425.1 Galeopterus variegatus
TTCCTGGTTGGGATGCTGCCCTCGGCTCCAGCCTCAGGACCACCCCCGTCTGCTATGTTCTCTTTCTACCAAACACACCTTTTCATTCATTGACATCTGGCTCTTGTTTCATAGTCTGTCTTTCTGTGATGCACTTGTGGCCTTTGGTCTAGGCTGACCAGTCACAGGACAACCTGGCCTATAAAATCTCTAATCCACAAGCCCGTCATTCAAAGAGCCTTTCACTCTTTGTCAGTGTCATCCCCCTGGCCACAGCCTAGAATTTACGACTGATCCACACTGTAGAAGTTCTGCCACCTCTAAGTGAGACAGCTCACTGTCTGAGAAGAACCTTTTGTTTCCCTTGCTTCCTGTTCCACTACTCCCAAGCAGCTCTACTTGGCCTAGTCCAGGTGTTCCTGTCCATCAGACTCCTCTCGTCGCATTCAGCTCAGAATCCACCGTCCATGTGATCATCTAATAAATTTCCTTGGCCCTGTTTTTTATCCTTTTA
>NW_007762245.1:0-447 GCF_000696425.1 Galeopterus variegatus
GGGGCATTAGCTATTTTTTTTTCTTAACTGCTATCAAATCGGAGTTTGAAGGTCCCACTGAATGCTAAATTATGAATAAATACATATGTTCACTTTTTCATATATAGAAGTATACTAAAAAAAATAGCGCCTATGCTGTAAAAAAAAAAAAAAGAAAGAAAGAAAAGAAAGCAGAATGCATGTAGGAGGTAAGATGCTAGGAAAAGGGGCAGCTCCTTCTTTCCTGAGGACACCTGACCATTTTTATCCTACAGCTGTAGTGGACAATTCTTAGTGCCTGTAGGAGCCTCACCAGAGAGACTGCAAGTGCAGATAAAAGATATATGAAGGGGAAGGGATGAGTTTATCTTCTAAGTTCTCATGGGGGAATTTCAGGGACATAAAATTTGTTGATGCTGAAGTAACTGGAGATACCTGGAAAATTAAAACCGTGAAACATAAGATTTA
>NW_007762245.1:5893-6362 GCF_000696425.1 Galeopterus variegatus
TCTTTTCTATCCTCTCTTGCAGAGCTTGTATCACTCTCTGAAATTATCTTATTCAGCAGTAATTTCATTTTGTTATTGCCTGTCATCCTCTCCTTCCTGTGTCCTATTTCAGGTTGGAAGACTCCTTAAAGCAGGGAGGTCTTCAGCCTCACTCAAGGCTATACCCCAGCACTCTGAGCAGTGTCTGGCCCATAGAAAGCATTCAACAATTACTGAATGAATGATTACATGAATGAATGAATAAATGAATGAGACTTCCCCATCTGGGTTACATGGCTGGAATTCTCCATTCCCATAAACAAACAGGTCTAGTAACATGTTTTGCTAAACAAAAGAAGAATCTACTCTTGGAGATAAATTAGTTCCATGGACGGTAGATGCACTCTGTCAATGTTTATCTTAAATGATATATTTTCTCCAGGAGCTATAAATATATATTTTACAGCAGTTGACATTCATAGTGCTTTCA
>NW_007762246.1:0-368 GCF_000696425.1 Galeopterus variegatus
AAAAAAGACTATCACCTGACCCCAACATCAAGATGGATCAGATGCTAGAATTTTCTGATAATGACTCTAAAGCTATCATCATAAAAATTATGATCAATTATTAATTCTCTTAAAACACAAGGGCAAAAGAGAAAATCTTAACAAAGAAATAGATGTTTTAATACGGTAAGCAATGGAAATTATTGAAGGGAGAAATACCAAAAATGAAATAATAAACTCTGGATGGACTCAATTGTAAAGTGAAGAGGAGCAAGGGTAAAATCAGTGAACTTGAAGAATTAAATGACAGAAAAGACCCAATCTGAAAAAACAGAGAGAAATTAGACTTATAGAAAAATGAACAGAGCATCAGAGACCTTTGGGACAAT
>NW_007762246.1:6079-6362 GCF_000696425.1 Galeopterus variegatus
AAAAGACTATCACCTGACCCCAACATCAAGATGGATCAGATGCTAGAATTTTCTGATAAGGACTTTAAAGCAATCATCATAAAAATTATGATCAATTATTAATTGTCTTAAAATACAAGGGCAAAAGAGAAAATCTTAACAAAGAAATAGATGTTTTAATAAGGTAAGCAATGGAAATTATTGAAGGGAGAAATACCAAAAATGAAATAATAAACTCTGGATGGACTCAATTGTAAAGTGAAGAGGAGCAAGGATAAAATCAGTGAACTTGAAGAATTAAATG
>NW_007762247.1:0-305 GCF_000696425.1 Galeopterus variegatus
TGTGTGTGTGTATTAGAATACTAACAAGGAAAAAAGTGGTGTAGTTGTATCAACATCAATAAATGTCTCATTTGAGACATCAAATATTATTTCACATAAAGAGGACTATTTCCTAGCTGTAATATAGTCCGTTCTATAGAAAATAAATAGATACAGATAGATGATGATAGATAGACAGATAAATAGATAGATAGATATTTCCTAAATTGGAATGTAACCAATCACATCAGAATGTATAAAACAAAAGATGGGAGGCTTTTTAAAACAATTAGATAAATTCTATAACAGGTATTCTGTTTCTCACA
>NW_007762247.1:5471-6021 GCF_000696425.1 Galeopterus variegatus
ATGAGAACTACAGAACCCTCCTGAAAGAAATTAAATGGGACACAAAAAGTTGGAAAGACATTCCATGCTCTGAGGTGGGATGAATTAACATCGTGAAAATGTCCATTCCACCCAAAGTGATCTACAGATTCAATGAAATTCACATCAAAATACCAATGACATTCATCATAGAAAAAGAAAAAGCAATCCAAACATTCATATGGAACACCAAAATACCCCAATAGCCAAAGCAATCCTAAGAAAAACAAATAAAGTAGAAGGCATAACACTATCTGACTTCAAGTTATATTACAAAGTTGTTATAACCAAAATGGCATGGTAGCAGCATAAAAACAGACACTCAGATCAATTTAACTGAATAGAAAACCCAGAAATCAACCCACATGTTCACAGCTACCTGATCTTTGATGAAGGAAGCAAGAACATACATTGGAGAAAAGACGGCCTCTTCAATAAATGATGCTGGAGAAATTGGACATCCATAAGCAGAAAAATGAAACTGTACCTGTACCTCTCCCCATATACCAAAATCAACTCAAAATTGATTAAA
>NW_007762247.1:11435-11833 GCF_000696425.1 Galeopterus variegatus
GGTAGGGACAAAGGAAAGATAGAAAGAAGTTGGTTAATAGATACAAAATTAATTACGCTAGATAGAAGGAATAAGTTCTAGTGTTCTATAGTACTGTACTGTGATGTTAGTCAACAATAATATATTGTATAGTTTCAAATATCTAGGAGAGAATTTTGAATATTCCAACACAGAGAAATGATAAAATCTTGAGGTGATAGGTATGCTAATTACTTTGATTTGATTATTGCTCATTGTATACATATATGGAAATATCACACTGTATCCCATACACATGTACAATTATTATGTGTCAATTAAAAATGGTTAAAATATCCTTAACAAAATATTAGCAAGCAGAATTCAGCAATATATATATTTAAAATTATATAACATAACCAAGTAGAGTTTGTAAAGTT
>NW_007762248.1:0-669 GCF_000696425.1 Galeopterus variegatus
TGGGTGACATCAAGGTTGACTGACATAAGGATGCTTGGTCTGACATTGAAAGAAGACATCTCCATACAAAGAATAATAAGAGTAACAACAGCAATTAATATTATTGATCATTAATTATATGCCAGACCCTGCACTAAATTCATTGCACATAGTAACTTGGTTAACTCTCACAACAATTATTGGAGGCCTAGTATTATTCCTTTTTACAGATAAGGACACTGGGTCACAGGAAGGTAAAGTAACTTACCTGAAGTCACATATTTGGGAACTAAGACTCAAAGCTGGGCCATCCAGCTCCTGTGTTCATGCTCTGCCCCACTGTGTCATATCCACTTCCCCTACCTGATGGGGCTGTCATGGGGAAGAGAAATTAAACATGCCCTATTACTGAAGGAGGTCAAAATAGGGCCGATAGCAGAAACTTCAGGGAGAGAGATTTTATCTCAGTGTAGAAAAGTTAACAGCAGTGATTCAAAGATTGGCTGCCACATGGGTTAGTGAGTCTTCTGTTACTAGAAGTGCTCAAAGTATTTGTTGACAGCCATCTGGAATGGGAAAGTTTTGTGGGGATCTGGAAAAGGCTTACTCTAAATAAATTCTAAGTCCCATTACAACTTTGAGACTCTTCTGTGCCTAGCCTAACACATGGTAGTTGTTTAATAAGAATTT
>NW_007762248.1:1450-6361 GCF_000696425.1 Galeopterus variegatus
GCAGTTCCAGGGCCGGGCACAGAAGACACTGGATGAATAGTTCAGTCACTGAATACGACTCATCTGTGGGCTGCATCGCACAGACCAGAGGTTCTCAAAATGTGGTCCCCGGACGAGCAGTGTCAGCATCATCTGAGAACTTCCTAGAAATCAAATTCTCAGGCCCAACCCCAGGCCTGACTCAAAACGTCTTGGGATGGGGCTCAGCGCTCTGTATTTTAACAAGTCCTCCAAAGTGATTCTGATATACACTCAAGTTTTTTGCCTTTTCTAAAACCATGCACCCAAGTAGAACTAAGTCAAGTAAATCTTTCCCTAAAATACAGACACACCCCAAATGAGATTGTAGGCTCACGGTGATAGAGTGTCACTTCTCAGAAAACGAGAAGCTCTTTTGCCTATGGATTCCCCCACTTTAAGAAGGACAGAAGGTCCAAGGGATTGGCATCTAGAGCAGTAACACACAACAAGGGGCTGGTAACCTACCAGCTCTGGCAGGCAGCCCACATACCCTCTCTGATACTGGGAACAATATGGGGAATTCCTCCCCCTTGTTCTCATAGGGGTTAATGGCAATATGTGGCTCATTTCCCTGGGACATTTAAAAGTGGGGATCCAGGTCTGTTTATTGGGTCTCCAAGGACAGCCCTAAGATTTGGGCTGTGAGTCTCTAGACAAACCAAGGAAATAGAAAGTGAAAACAAACATGGACATTTATTTTCCTAACTTGCCAATTGCAAACAGAATTTTGTTTAATAAACCATGAAATGATTCACAGAGGTCTGTGTATTATTCCAAAGTACAGCTGGTTAATGTAAAAGAATCTTTTCTCCTGGCCTTTCAGGCCATATATAACTCCCAGGCATGCCAATTTGTATTCATTCACTGGTAAGGCCTGTATCCACTTTGTGAGTCAGTGTACTGGGAATCCCACTGTCAAGTGGGCATCGTAAACAAGAGCCTGCAGGAGTGGATGAGCTGCTATTAATCTCTGCCACCTTCCCTCATCTCCACAGCCCCAACCCCAGCCCTGGTCATCACTCACACCAATGGAAAACCCCAATAGTCTCCAAAATAGTTCTCCTAGATATTGCCATTAGTTCGTTCCAATCTTACCTCTATACCCAGCCAGAGTGAATTTTTTTTTTTAATGCATACCTGAATATGTCAACTGCTTGCTTATGAGAATATCTTCAAAAGCTTTTCAATGTGATTAAAATGAAACACTCGCTCATTGTGGCCCTCAGTCTCGCATGTGGGCCTGCCTATCTCTCATCTCTGTCTCTCTCACTGTGGCTCATTCCTCTCCAGCTACAACACCCTCCCTCCCGGTCTTTAATTCATGGCAACTGCTTTGTTCTTCTCTGCCTTTGCACTGGCTGCAGCCTCTGCTGTGAATGCTCTCACTTTTCCTCATCATCCAGCTATGTCTGATTTAGGCCTGAGGTCTTCTCTGAGCTATCGCTTCCTCAGGGAACCATTTCCCTCAACCCCACTAGACCTCACAGACTGGGTCAGGCCTTTCTGTATACATTTGCAACTTTCCTTGTATGACTTTCACACAACCATTGTCAAAATTGCAAGGAAGTAATTGTTTACTTGACTGTATAATATCCTCTTTCCTGGTAGGACACAAGCTTCAAAGAGCAATGACAGTGACTGTTCTGTTCACTACTTATATTCCCAGCACCTGGCCCAGTGTGTAGCACAGAGTATGTTTCATTCAGTATCCATTGAATGACCTTGTGACCTAAGTTTTTATAAGGATTTGGGATTTCTGGAGCAATTCAAATGAGGGGAGAGAGATGTGTTAAACGTGGGTGAAGGCCATTCCCAGTACAGGAAACCATTTTGGAAAAAGGTCAAATTTAGACCAATTTTTAGGTAGAGGACTTGTAACTCATAGGCCACGGGATGGAAAGCCATCGTTGAAGAGTATCGTCACATAGGGTTGTACTGGTGCTGAAGCCCATCAGTACAGTTTTCCAAACGGAAGGGAAGAAGCAGAGGGCCCCAGCACTGTAATGCAGAATGCATCTTTTTACTTAAATTCAGATGCATTGTTGAAAACTCTTTATGGTTTATTAATTTATCCCCGTTTTCAGAGTTTAAAAAGCAAGAGCATTTCCTCTTGCCATTAGCATCTAAAGCCCTTGATTCCCATTATATTGTGTTACTAGAAACCTCTCTCCTTAGACGACCCCAAATATGGAGGCTCTGGAACTCGGGCAGCTCTGGCTTTAGGGTAAGGGAGTAGGGCAATCAACACAGCCTACAATGTGGCTTCTTGAGGGCTTTTCTCAGTGTTTTATTTGGAAGGGCCCACTGTCTTAATTACCGCAAACATGTGCTGGCCAGGAGGAGAAATACGGTATAAAGAAAATTATCTACTTTCGAAGAAATAGTGCTTTGAGCTAAGCAAAGCATCAAAACCACACCTACTCTCAACACACATGCACACGTGTGTGCAGATACACATATGCACACAGTACATAGGACCCTTGCTACCTATGAAGCCAAGACAGCTTCTACCCTGGACACCCCACCCACAAGGTGCCAACATCACACAGTTTGATCTGGGTTTGACATGTGGACATGTCTGAATCCCCTGAGGGATCCCAGGGAGATGTTCCTTTTGTCTTCTCTCCTTCCAAATAGTTTCTACTTAATGCCTCAGTGTCTGAAATTCCACCATTAGGTGGTATTTCTTTGGGATAAAGTATTGCCCTTTTTATGTAGTCGCTGTGAACAGCAAATGTTTACAATCACATCAAATTAAGCAGAAAATAGCCTGCATAAGTTCCTATTAGAGAGCCTGGTATACAATGGCCACTCAGTAAATGGTAGCTGTTATTTTATTAAGAAGAAGGCTAGTACAGGGGTTTTCAACTTTGGCTGCACTTTAAAATCAATGGGGAAGTTTTTCTAAAATACAGATGCCTATACCCCCCTCCCCAAGATTCTGATTTACTTGGTCTGGAGTGGAGGCCAGACATGAGCAGTTTTGGTTTCAGCCCAGGTGATTCTTCAACAGACAGCATTAGGAAACACAGTCACTGTGATGTGAAGTGGTTGAACACGTTGCTTTCCTCCTCTGGCTGTCTTGAAGGACATGCTTTGCCTAGACATCGGCCCAGGGCCCCTAGAGAAAGGACTAGGAGAAAGTTTCTCTAATAACCAAGGCCTGAAATAAAACCAGGGCTTACTCATGGGTATAATTCAAGAGTTCTGCCCTCTCCCTCTACCCTGGCTGTGGCTGTCCTGTTTATGATCCAAGGAGAACAAAAATGGTAAAAACCGTATAAATGAAAAGACATTTGGTCAAGGTGGATGGCTAAAATAACCCTTAGTACTTCCAACTTTGAAAAAGAGATATAGTAGCATCCATGAAGGGGGAAATCTTCTTTTCTGTTAACTTTTATTCACCTTCATTTAATTTTTAAATATGTAGTAAACACGATTGTAGGGCTTCTCATTAACTGGGGTATCTTACAGTCATAATTTTTGATACACAACATTACTTACCAATTAGCCTGTCTTGTTCGTTTAGATTTCTTTGCTCATATTTTAATGGGAGCTAATGATGCCTTTGTTGACTTATTTAATGTTATGTAAATGTGACTATAAACTGTGAAGGGTTTAAACAGAAGCACTATTTTTGCTTACTCTTCAGATTTTGGAGTGTGTAGAATCCCCAGGAAACACACATATCAACACAATGAGTGTAAGCTACTGAGGAGACCCAATGATAATAATTCTTAAAACAAGCAGTGAAGGATGTTTAGAGTATGAGATTTTTATTTTCCTCTGGGTTAATTGTTTATTTAGTATCAAAGGAGTTTCAAAGTTAACTTCACATGAGTTTTTTCTTTTTCTTTTTCTTTTTCTGCTCACATAATCACACAGTGTAGGCCAGTCTAAGACCATCTTGTAAGCTCAGGCAGGGACAGACAGGCTTAGCCGTGCCTCTGTTGTTGGATATTATAAGCCTTGCTCTCAACAGAGCTTCTTTCTTCCTTATGACTGGCACATAAATATTTGAATGAATGAATGAATGAATGAAAACACTATAATTTCATCATGCACATAGATGGTCCTTCCAAAACACCGGCTTTCACTTCTCCGATGATCTTGTCCACTCCCCTATCTCAGTTACTCACTCCCATGTCATACCTTAGACTTTGTAATTAGCAATAACCAAACACCATATTATTTCAATTCCATGTACCTTTTACTACCACGTATTTTCAGGTTATTTTCCAGATACTCTTTTACTACCTTCTAATTTTCCAGCTGACTTCCTCAAGTACCCCAACTTCAACCATCTTTCCAGTCCACCAGGAACCCCAATGCATTGATCCTAAAACTTTCTCTGTTCCTTACCATCTTCAAGTTCTCCATACCCAACTTTATTTCCATGGTATATCAAAATAATCACTGACTGACATAAATCTTTGATTCCCTTGTACTTGCTGTAAAATGACAATTTTGGTTAAATCCAATTGTCTTTCTACTCTATACTCTTACCATTTACCAACTGAATGTTGATGGAGAAAATGATCTCCCCATGTTGAATGGACTACCTTTGGAATTATGACCACAAAGGTCATGTGGCTCCTTTTGTTTCCAGGCAAACACACTACACTTCTAGCCTATTCTCTTGTCCTAATCACTTGTTATGGGTTGAATTGTGTGTCACCCCAAATTTACATATCGAAGTCCTAACTCCAGTACCTGAGAGTTTGACCTTACTTGGGAATAGAGTCCTTGCCGGTGTAAGTAATTAAGTTAAGGTCAGTAGGGCAAGCTCTAATCCACTATGACTGGTGTTCCTATAAAAAGGGGAAATTTGGCCGGCCCGGTGGCACACTGGATAAGTGCGCCGCTTGGGAAGCGCGGCGGCGCTCCCGC
>NW_007762249.1:0-276 GCF_000696425.1 Galeopterus variegatus
TTCCACAATGTGGTTAATGTAAATAGAGCTGTTATAAACATGAGAGTGCAGCTATTTCTTCAACATGATGATTTCCATTCCTTTGGATATATACCCAATAATGGGATTGCTGGATCATATGGTAGTTCTGTCTGTAGTTGTTTAAGGAAAGTCCATACCATATTCCACAATGGCAATGCTAATTTACAGTCCCACCAACAGTGTAGGAGAGTTTACAATTACACTCATCCTTGCCAGCATTTGCTGTTCTCAATCTTCTCAATAATGGCCAGTCTA
>NW_007762249.1:5726-6361 GCF_000696425.1 Galeopterus variegatus
TAGCCCTTGGTTTAGAGAACTGGAGAGCTGCAGGTGGGGTTTGAGCTATGGAGATAAAACCGTCTCCTGTGACACTGACTTTCTTTCACCAGGGACATTGATTCTTATGTATCTAAATAATAAAAAACATTGATTTCATATATTTTTATCTGAAAGTTATAAGAAAAACTGAAACAAACATATTTTTCAATCAAGTAATTTATTCTCGCTAAAATAAAGCATAAATAAAATGACACTAACTCCATATGCATTAGAGTATTGTGTTTTAATGAGTGACACATCTTTCTTCTTTTTCTTCCTGGATTCAGTTAAAAGAAGAGATTCCCCATGCAGCACGGAGAGGAGAAACTGGTGATTCTCTTACAGGAATACCTACAACTAAAGCCCTTTGGGACTTCCTGTCCTTGATTATTTTTATTGACCTAGTCCTTGAGAACACCCTTATCATTACCTTGATTCAGTGGACTAAAGGCTTCACTCACCTTTTTATTTCTTACTCAGTAAATTTTACTTTTAGTGGAATAGTAACTACAACTTGTGCTGTTACCACAATGCTAGCAAGGCTCCTGCTAGGAAGAAAGAGCATCTTATTCGGTGCATGCTTTGCCTAGTTGCATTTCTACTTCCTCTCTGGA
>NW_007762250.1:0-458 GCF_000696425.1 Galeopterus variegatus
AATTTTGTTCTTTTCCACCGTGGGAGATGTGAGCTGCCTCCTAGACCTGATTAAGGGGCTCATTACTTCATGTCAATATTTTCTTTTGAGGCTCAGGGTCCTCAAGGAGCCAGTTAACGGGGAAGCCCATGGGAAGGGTACGTGACGCTGCAGGAGCAGTCCTGGGGAAGCCACACTCAGCCGTGAAGCAATTAGCAGCAAAGAAGTACTCTGCTGGGATTTGTCAGTATTAGTGTGGCCTAAGTAGTCTTTTAGGGGAAAGGGATGAGAAATCCAGACTTTACAAGATGGGCTTAGAAACCCTCTACAGAAAAAAGAGTTGAGAGGGGGGGAAGTTGGGTGTCATAGATATTAGGAAAAATTGTGAAAGACTTAGAAATGCTCTAAATAAATAAATGAGGATCAAGTATCCTATCTAGTGCACCCTTAAGGGTCATCTCTACCTTTCATTGGTTTTG
>NW_007762250.1:5703-6361 GCF_000696425.1 Galeopterus variegatus
CCCCCCCCGGGACATCCTGGGGGAGAGGGGCACTGTGGATCAGAGCCACTCATCCTTTATACTTATGTCTGATAACCCAGGAATGCCTGGGTGCACATGCACAATTACATCAGACAATAACCAAGGAACACCTGGGCTCATGTGCATATTTACATCAAATGCTCGGCAAGATTCTGAACATCTGAGGGACCCTGACCATTTACTTTCACTTTCCCTACAGCCTGTAAGAGATATTTGTCAATGTTGTATATACTTTTGGTTGTCCTGAGTGGTATGGGGAAGGGCAGTGCTGTTGGCATCTAGTAAGCAGAGGCCAGGGATGTTGCAAAATGTTCTACAGTGCACAGGACAGCCCCCCACAACAAGAAGTGATCTGGTCCACATGCCAGTAGTGCCTCTGTAGAGAAACAGTGCTTAACAGGACCTCAAGGTTTGCCACACTAGAACACATAGAAAGCAAAGATATATGTAAATATATATAGGTAGATATTAAAAACTATGCTTGCTGACCAGGGTTTCAGTATTCCCTTATTAGAAATGATTCAGATATGAAAAGATTTATTTATTAATTCAATTTAATAAGTATAAATTAACATTAACTAAGGATCTTGAACATTATGTGTAAACTGAGGCACTGTAGACCACAATCACTACTGAT
>NW_007762251.1:0-555 GCF_000696425.1 Galeopterus variegatus
GACAGGGAGGGACAGGGACTGGGCCATGCAGGGCCCCTAGCTGAGGAGAAGAGTTAGATGCTATGCTAGAAAAATTTACTCTAAAAAATATATCAGTGCTTTTTCTTTTTGATTCTGTGAAGAGCCCAACATTACCATTTATTTGTAATACACAAAATTTACTCCTGACAAGGACATGCATAGAACATGAGAGGAAATAGTTTATTCCACAGGGCACTCAGAGGCTCATGGATTTCAAATTGTCCCTGATTCTTCAGGCAGAATGGGTAAAGGATGAGGAGAGAACTTATGTAAGATCACAATCCAACAGCATCCTTTTCCTGCAAGGGCTTAAGAAGAAATAGGAAGAACCACTTTATTCTTTAGCCATAGACTTACCCCAGGTAAATCTTTTCTGCCTTGCTTGATCCTGTCCTAAAGTATATAGCAGTAGGTCTCTGGGTACCTTCTAGCTTCTGTAGCTCTCTTTGAAATAGTCCAATCAAATGTCCACTATTGGGCCGGCCCAGTGGCACACTGCTACAGTGCGCCGCTTGGGAGCGCGGCGGCGCTCCC
>NW_007762251.1:5629-6361 GCF_000696425.1 Galeopterus variegatus
TGTTGAAGCCATTATCAATGCCCATATGGACCCCTGCGGTGGTCTCCAAATGGGAGTCTCTGCCATGTTCATTTTCTATACAGCAGCCAAAGTGATCTGTTTCATTTTATTATGTGTGTATGGATGTGTGTATGAGTGTGTTTATGTATTTTTGCTATAAACCAGAAGATACCATTGCTCTGTTTAAAATCCTGCTATGGCTCCTGCTGTATACAGGACTCTCCATAACTGGCCCCTGTCCACTTCTGGTACCTTATCTCTTACCACACCCTCGGTCTCACTTGGTGCCACACTGCAGTTACACCAGTCTTCTGTCTGTCCCTTAGATGTGCCAGCCTTGTTTTCAGCTTTGAGGCCTTTGCATTACTGTTCTTACTGTTCCCTCTGACTGAATCTCTGTTCCCTTAAATCTGTGAAGAGCTGTCTTCTTCTCGTCAAACATCATTTCCCCAGAGCAACTTTCACAGCCTACCCAGTCTAGAATAGCCCTCACTCTTCCCCAGATAATCTTCCAAACCACCATTTTTGTCACTGTTCTTATCTTTATCTGAAATTATTTTATTTTTGTTCATTTTACTATTGTCTCTGCACCCTCCCACCCCCCTAATTCCACCCGGAACAGTATCTATTACATAGTAGGTGATCATTAAATATATGTTGAAAGGAGGGAGGGGGGCCGGCCCGGTGGCGCACTGCTACAGTGCGCTGCTTGGGAGTGTGGTGGCGCTCCCG
>NW_007762252.1:0-1145 GCF_000696425.1 Galeopterus variegatus
TCTTTAAGACCCTTGTTTCTTCCTGTCTGCAACCTCCCACTTAGTTCTAAAATGTCAACTGGCCCGTCAGTCACGCCAGATCTACCACTGGAGTATTTGTGCTCCTTGTAGTGCTTTTCAGTTTGCAAAATGAGACATCACATCCCTCCTATCATCAATCCTCAGAAAAGCATACGTGGTAAGAATTGTTATTCCTATTTTAGAACTGAGGAAACTGAAATCAGACCGATTATGTGACTGGGGAAATCCAGACCCAAACTCCACCTGAGCACTCTTTCCATTTTAACCAGAGTATCTTTTATCTTTAGAACTGTCATAACTCAGTGTGGTGGAGAGGGCACCGGATCAGAACACCAGGACTTCCAGTAAGCCAACCAGAGCAACTTGCAATGGATGCTTCCTGAGCCTGTGCTCTTTTCTGTAAAATGAAATCCCTTTCAGCTCTCATACTCTAATATCCAGTGATAAGCAAACAGAGCAATCAGGGAATCTTTCTTTTTTCCAAGTGCGATACAAGTGATATTGCATTTTACATGCAGAGAAAAATAGAAAAGCTGAATAACTGTTCTTTTTCTTTCTCTTCCTTCCTCTCTGTCTTCAGTTCTTTCTTTTATGATTCCCTTAGTCAGCTGCCTTAGGTGAATTATTTACTGTTATTCAAGTCCTCGTTTTTGTCAGCTGCTAAGTGAAGAAAAATAGTGCTGAGATGTACAGCTTCTGCCTTCATCAAGTAAGTGTTAAAACAGCAAGTCCAGGTAGGTAGCACACCAAAGTCTTATGGAAAGTTGGACTGGAATTTTCTGTTTTTGTTTTTGTTTGGGGATTCTGTTTTGTTTTGTTTCATTTTCTGCTTTGATTTTACGTTCTTCTTAGAGCATTTTGTTGGCTTCTATGTTCGTGTTGAGAGTAGAGACGCCAAGATTTTTTTAATTTTTAAACTCTAACCTTGTCATGCATGTGAAACTGGTACCTGCTGAAAGCACAAATGGTCCTAAAAGAGGACTTTCTCGGGTCCCAGGTGATTCTCACCTAAGGCAACAATCTGCCCACATAGTTAGATCAGAGGTTCTCACATGTTGTCCCAGGACCAACAGTACCATCATTAACTGGAAGGAAATATGTTAGAGATGCAAATTTTCAGGCCC
>NW_007762252.1:6097-6361 GCF_000696425.1 Galeopterus variegatus
AAAATCTTTGGCATTCCTTGACTTGTAGATGCATCACTCCAGTCCTTCAGATTCACATGGTGCCCATTCTCCCTGTGTCTGTCTTCACATCACCGTCTTCTTATGAGGACACCAGTCATATTGGATAAGGGTCCCACCCTACTCCACTGTGACCTTGCCTTAACTAGTTACATCTGCAATGACCCTATTTCCAAATAAGGTTATATTCTGAGGTCCGGAGGATTAGGACTTTGACAAATCTTCTTGTAGGAACATAATTGAACC
>NW_007762253.1:0-1063 GCF_000696425.1 Galeopterus variegatus
GCATTTTTATACTCCAATAATGAACTAGCAAAAAAAGAAATCAAGAAAGCATGCTCACTTACAATAGTCACCAAAAAAATGAAATACCTGGGAATCAATTTAACCAAGCAGGTAAAATATCTCTACAATGAGAACTAGAAAACACTACTGAAAAGAAACTAAAGGGGACACAAAAAGGTGGAAAGACATTCTATGCTCTTGGATTGGAAGAGTTAACATTGTGAAAATGTCTATACTACCCAAAGCAATCTACATATTCAATGCAGTACCCATCAAATTACCAATGACATTCTTCACAGAAGTAGATAAAACAACCATAACATTCATAAGGAACAACAAAAGACTATGAATAGCCAAAGCAATCCTGAACAGCAAAAAAAAATAAAATAAAATAAAGCCAAAGTCATAACATTATCTGACTTCAAATTATACTAGAAAAGATATAGGAACCAAAACAGCATGGTACTGGCATAAACACAGACACTCAGACCAATGGAACTGAACAGAGAACCCAGAAATCAACTCACATACTTATAGCTAACTCATCTTTGACAAAGGCAACAAGAACACACATTGAGGAAAAGACGGCTTCTTCAATAAATGGTGCTGGGAAAACTGGACATCTATATACAGAAGAGTGGAACTAGACCTGCACCTTTCACCATATGCCAAAATTAACTATAAGTGGATTAAAGACTTAAATATAAGACTCAAAACCATAAAAATACTGAAAGAAAACATAGGAGAAATACTCCAGGAAGCATTAGTGGGGTATGAATAAGACTCCAAAAGCACAAGCAATGAAATGGGATTATATCAAACTAAAAAGCTTCTGCACAGCAAAGGAAGCAATCAATAGAGTGGAAAGACAACCTACAGAACTGGAGAAAATATCTGAAAAGTATACATCAAACAAGGGATTAATAACCAAAATATACAAGGAACTCAAACAACTTCACGGTAAAAAAACAAATAATCTAATTTTAAAAATGTGCAAAGGTGCTAAATAGACATTTTTCAAAGGAAGACATACAAATGGCCAACAGGTACATGAAAAAATGCT
>NW_007762253.1:5521-6361 GCF_000696425.1 Galeopterus variegatus
AGTCTTCAAAGAGGTAACTGATTTAAAATGAAATCATATGGGTGGGCCCTAAACCAATGATTGGCATCCTTATAAGGAGAGGAGATTCGGATGTGATGTGTGTAGGAGAGAAGACATGTGAAGACACAGGGAGAAGACAGCCAAGCCAAGAAGAGAGGCCTAGAAGAAGCCAGCCCTCTCCCACACCTTGATTTAGGACTTCTGGCTCCCAGAACTGTGAGGAAATAAGATTCTGTTGTTGAAGCCACCCAGTGTCCCAGCTTACTTTGTCCCCACTTTGCGTTTTTCTGAAGTCCCACATGTCATGAGCCTAGCAGAATTCTGTGCTCATGGGGCATTGCAAATGGGGCATCCAGGAGTTATAGACATGTGTTGCTGGGATCTCCTCTGCTCACATGCATTCTCCTTTCGCCCGTGGAGTTCACTTACAAAGCACAAGTTCAAAGGTAAAATTATCAAGAGTTTCAAGGCAGTGACAGCAGGGCTTTAAACCTAGGACAGGCCCTTCTAATACACATCACACACCCATGAAGGCACTTGGCTTACAGAGTTTGCACATGTTGATGAAATCCCTAAGTGGCAGCCTGGGAAGGCTCATAGTGGGCTGACAAGCAGCATTCAATGACATCTTGCTGTGGGCTGGTCCTTGTCACCAAAGCATCCACTGAGGCTCTGGTCTTCTAATAATACCACAATATGATACTATTGGCATGCTCTTCATTGGCATTTCCATCTAAAAATAAACACATTAATTAAAAAGTAAGCAAATACATAAATATAATAAGTACATAAATAATAGTTAAGAAGAGTAATAGGAATGAATGGGGAACACAGCTAAAT
>NW_007762254.1:0-1162 GCF_000696425.1 Galeopterus variegatus
AGAACAGACACTTGTTCAGGCTGCGCAGGGAGCCTTGGGCGGCCAGCCCTTCTCCGGGGAGGAGCAGGCTTGTGGGAAGAAATGCGACACCTCCCTCAGCAGCAGCCCACCTGGGTGGCCTCTCCCTGCTGGCACCAGGAGAATGATGTCTCAAGACCCTCCTCCCCCCGTGGTAGGAGGGAGATGGGAACCAAGGACAGCTGGGAAGAAAAGGAGGCCTAATGCAAACAGACAGGAGGTGGCCCAGGGCCTGCAGGGCAGACCCCGCTGCAAGGAGTGCGGGAGGGTACCAGAGGCCAGGCTCAGGGTGCCGGGTCATCAGCATGTAGGGGAACCCTGGTGCGAACCAGGTCATATGTTGCAGGGCAAGGGGACATCAGTAAAATGGGGATAATAATACCTACACTTCATGTGAACATAGTGAGGATTAAGTAGGATAAAAATGTGAAGGGTTAGGGTAGAGCTTGGCATGTTGTGTCACTCAGTCAACCATAGCTGCTCTTATTTGCTCACAGGGCTGTTGGGTGGGCTGAACAGGGTGATCGGGCAGACACGACCCTGCAGAGCTGTGAAAACGATGGTGAGTGGTCGTCTTCTGTTCGGAGCTCACTAGTGAGTGTGGACGATGACGGGAAAGCCAGTGGACCGAGCAGGGGTGTGGAGCCAAGAGACTAACCACCCTCCTCCAGCTTCACAGAAGGGGAGACTGAGGCCTGTAGGGTGGAAGTGACCTGTCCAGGGCAGCACACAAGGCAGCATCAGCAGCTCAGCTTCCCTGACTCAGATCCAGCGTTCCTGCTTCTGCCCCAGGAGCCCAGAACGGACGTGGCTCTCAGCAGGGGTGATCAGAGGTCCCCGTTTCTTCCTACAGCTGTCCTCCCCCTAGAGTCACTGGGGCTCTCGCCAGCTCTGAGAACCTCGACCTCTGGGAGCTCTTTATTTTGATTGCTTTCTTCCTGTTTTCCCATAGAAGGTAGTTGAAAAGTCATTGCAAGTCACCTCCACCTCTGGTGACCTTCCAGAACTCTCCATCCCTGAGCCTCTACTGGAGAGACAAGAAACAGATCAACAGCATGTACATACCTGCTGCCTCACCGAGGTTTGTCAGGGTCAGGGACAGTGAGTACCCTCTTCCCCTCAAATGGACCTTCCTTCCTTCCTT
>NW_007762254.1:1279-1863 GCF_000696425.1 Galeopterus variegatus
AACTAGTTGCAGGAGAAAACAGATACAAAATGCCAGGCGTGGTGAGAGCTCCTTTGTAAGGGACATGCTGAGCACAAACCCAGGAATTAGAGGCATACAAAACGGGGAAAAATGAAGATTTAGGTTTTTTCTTGTAGCTACCCTGATTTCTTGATAAGCAGGTAGTGCGGCCCATGGGGAGGTCTTGCGGATTCACATTAATTATTTCCTCTGAACGATACAACCGCCCTGCGAGGTGAGCTGGACAGAATTCTTTCCCCTGCTTTTCTGATGGGGAAACTGAAGCTGAGAGAGGTAAAGGAGCTCTCAGAGCCAAGGCTGCGCCCAGGGGTTTCTGACACCACATCCAGGGCTTCTTTTACTAACTTTTCTCTGGAAGGGAATCCAGAGTTTTTAACTTAGGACAAGATTCTATCTCAAATTTTTAGTTCACAGGTGAAATTAAGAGAATTGGAAGTAGACATTAGCCACGATAGGGACAAATTATGGTAAAGATAAAAGGGACCATCAAAACAAGGGAAAATTGCAAAATACACATCTGACAAAGGATTAATATCCAGAATATATAAGGAACTCAAACAACT
>NW_007762254.1:2935-4103 GCF_000696425.1 Galeopterus variegatus
GCCCTAATGTCCATCATCGGATGAGTGGTTACGGAAATTGTGGTATATCTACACAATGGAACACTACTCAACTATAAAAATGAATGAAATACTGCCATTTGCAACAACGTGGATGGACCTTGAGAGAATTATATTAAGTGAAACGAATCAGGCACAGAAAGAGAAATACCACATGTTCTCACTTATTGGTGGGAGCTAAAAATTAATAAATAAATTCACACACACACAAATCCGGGGGAGGGGAGAAGACATAACAACTACGATTACTTGAAGTTGATATGACAAGCAAATAGAAAGGACATTGTTGGGTGGGAGGGAAGAAAGGGAGGAGGGAGGGAGGTTTTGGTAAGGGGCAACAATAATCAACCACAATGTATATCGACAAAATAAAATTTAAAAAAATGTAAATAAATGATTTTTAAACGGGGAAAAATAAAACAATGGAAAATTGACTACCCCACTCTGGTCTCCTGCTCCATGTTTAAACTCCAAGTTAGATGACATTTCCTCCCCAAAGACTTCCCTGGGCCCCTGCTCACCCCTGGGTTGGAGTGAATTGTTTCTCCTCTGCAACAACCTTTCTGTGCCCTGTGAGTCTCTACTGCAATCTTCAGACTATGTTGTCATTCACTCATTCATGTAACTCCCTTGTCCTGTGTGCTGTGCCTTCCTCAAGGGTGGGCACCTGCCAGGGCATAGTAGCCTTAGGCAGTGAAATGATGTTGCAAACAAGTTGGTGTGCTTCAGTTCAGTGGCACAGCAATGGGTCCCCACAGTGCTGGGCTTGAAGCAGTGGCACCTACTGGTCCAGGGAGGGGCCTGCAGCAGGTCGTGTGGTGACCAGAGCTGAGAGATGAGTACTAAGGGAGGTTCTAGACCAGCAGCAGCTTTGGGGGAAGTCTAGGAGCCAGGACTGTAGCCACAGGCCTGAGGTTCAGGTCAGGGCTCAAGTCTTTGGGCTTAGGGTGCAGGGACTTAGAATGACCTTGGAGGAGATGGGCTGCAAGGCCAGGACTGGTATCAGGAATGATTCAAAATCCTCTCCCCTGGAGGCCCCACTGTCAGGCCCACCAGGGAGGAGTCTCTGACCATGCTGAGGGAAGGCAGGGCCAAGGATCTGGGGCCACCTCAGTGGTGGGGGAGGAGGGTTGGGAGCAGGGATTTGGGC
>NW_007762254.1:6111-6361 GCF_000696425.1 Galeopterus variegatus
TAAGATTTGGGGACAGGGAATCCAGGCAAAGAAGCAGCTTTCTTGTCCCAGCATGAGTCACCACAGGCTGGAGGAAGCACACAGCTGTCTGCATCTGGTCCTGGAATGTGGCTTCCTCCTTGTAGGACACTCCCGAGAAACCAGACCCTTGTGTGTACAGAGCAGGAAGTCAGAAGCAGGGCTGCCCTGTGTGGGGCAGACCCTCTGGGCGCCTCAGCCGTCTCTACAGACCTGCAGGTCCGAGCTGTCG
>NW_007762255.1:0-1207 GCF_000696425.1 Galeopterus variegatus
CACAGAGGTTGTGAATGGAGGGCCTCTCAGACAACTTTGGCCTGTGGATGTGTCTTCTTGGCCTGAGCAGTGTTGGTATGTACAGTTTTTAAAACAATTTTGAATAAGTTGCCAACATTTAAAACAGGATATTTCACATGAAAAATCCAGATTTGGGACATTTCCTGGGAAATCTACGGTTCTGGGCACAGTGTACCCATTTCCCAGGCCAGAATAGGCTAGAGTGAGTTGTGACTATCTCTTTAAAAAGACTGGTGTCCTTAGTGGACCACATCTCCTTTCCCCCTAACCCCACGCCGTCCTGTTGCTCACTTGGGCTGTGGAATGGTCCTCTCCTGGCTCCCTCACCGGCTCCCTTCACCCGCTGACAGTGCCTGCCTGGCCCTGTGGGCATTTGGTTTGGAGCCACCAGGTCATAGTATCTGATGCCCTGGGGTCCAGTAACCACCTGAGCAATATGGCTGCAGTTTCATCACCTCTCAACTCTGTCCAGCTGTTGGTAGAGGAACCAAATCTTTCCCCTGTCCTCCTCCCTGAGCTCTGCCTTTGTTTGCGTTCAGGCTGGGCTTGCCCCCATGTTAGTGGGCCCAAGGGAGGAACTAAGTGTCCAGCAGATGGCATGTCCAATGAGAGGCTTGGACGGGCAGGGTCGACACAAGCACCAAGTGGTTTTGTCGTTCCTTTGCCTCCGACTTTCTGAGCTCCCCTCCTTCCCAGGGCCTCCTCGGGGTGTCACTGCAGGCTTCCCCCGTGCTCCTCTGCTTACCCCTGCTCAATCTGTGCATTTCAGCACCACCTAGGCTGACGATCTCAGGACCCACCTCTCTCTCCCCTCTGTGGCCTTCAGCCCCACACACCCACCTGCCCACTGGATGTCTCTGCAGGAGCAGCCCTGCTCTTGCATGACCCCAGAGGGAGCCTCACTGACTTTGCACCCAGGCACCTCACTCACCTCACCCCAGTCCTGGCGCTGCCTCTCGAGCTCCACAGACTCAACAGCTACACAATCTGAACTCACTGCTATTCACAAGTTCCCTCAGAAACCCCCCTTCTCAGCCCCTGCTGAGAATGACCCACCCGGGGGAGGAGCGTTATAGAACTGGGAGTGGGTAGACAGGGGCCTCCATGACGATAATCATGTTCTATTTCTTATGCTTTATAGTGGACACACAGGGGCTTATCTTTTATAAAGCAGTAAAATAATTTT
>NW_007762255.1:6157-6361 GCF_000696425.1 Galeopterus variegatus
TGTGCCTCCGTGTCCCTGTTCATCAAATAGAGGAGGTGAGGATCTCGCTGGCCCTCTCTCAACTGCTTCTTGTGAGGATTTGCCAGGTCTCTTTCTGGCACATATTGGGTTGTTGGATAACAATTGCTGGCCATGGTAGCCATGATCATTGGAAATGGCACAGAGGACAGGAGGAGATGTTCCATGGGAAAAACCCAGAGGAGG
>NW_007762256.1:0-397 GCF_000696425.1 Galeopterus variegatus
ATCCACACTCAAATAGTTCATGGCTTATGGCAGTGCTGTCCAGTGGAAATATAATGCAAGGCTCATATGAATTTGCAGTAACTTTCTAGCATCTCACAATGTATCCCAGTTGCAACCAGCCACACTCCAAGTGCTCAATAGCTGTATGTGGCTGGTGGTCACCTTACTGGACAGCACAGGCCTGGGTGGAGACAGGGATACAATATGAAAACTGCTGTGACAAAGATTTCACAAGGTACAATAAATGAAGACATGTTTATGCAAGTATTAACTCTTAGAGTACACAGAATGTTTAGTTTCCTCAAGCATCCCACTTATGCCTGTGCTGAAAAAAAGAAAAAGAATGATTCCATCATCTAATAGATGTAAGAAATGCTTCATTCTATACCTCCTCTTT
>NW_007762256.1:5923-6361 GCF_000696425.1 Galeopterus variegatus
AGTCTGCTTATTAGATGTTGCAAGGGAGAAAAAATCTAATCATACAGTGGAGAAATTGGGAAACTAGGAGGTCAAAAGTCATATCACCTATGAGAGAGGGACACTGTGAGAGGAACATGACATCAACTATGCAGTATCTCAAGAATGCATAACCTTAATGTAATTGTGAAGAAACATCAGCTAGGTACAGAATGGGAAACACTGTACTTAAACAAAAAGGAGAGATCGTACTCTTCAAAAGTGACACTGTCATAGAAATCAAAGAAATCTATGGAAATGATCTAGATTAAAGGAAGGCAAAGAGATATGACAACTAAATGTATAAATACACAAAGGACAATGCATAAAGGACATTATTGGGTCAACTGACAAAATTAGATCAAAATAGTATGCTAGATGAAAGTACTGCACCAATGTTAAGTATACCAAAGTTGATAA
>NW_007762257.1:0-596 GCF_000696425.1 Galeopterus variegatus
AGCAACGTTGATGGTATTTTTAAATACAGGTGAGTGGAGATGATGGTAGCTTAGATCAGGGTGATGGAAGTAGCAGTGGTGAGAAAAGTTCTGTATATATTTTGAAGGTAGAACAAACAAGATTTGCCGAACAGAGGATGAGCAGAAGAGAAAAATCAGACTCCTCTTAGGCCTGAGCAATTGGAAGGATGGGTTTCCCATTTACTGAGATGGAGAAGATTGAGGAAGAAGAAATGCTTATTTGTCTGTTTATTTGGGGGATCGTAAGAATGGTAAGAATCAGGAATTCATTTTTGGACATGTTAAGTTTGAGATGCCAATTAGATTTCCAGCTGGAAATGTCAAACAAGCAATTGAATATATGAATTTGGAGTCCAGAGGGGAGGTCTGAGCTAGAAACATAATTTTAGGGAAGACCAGCATACAAATGGATTTAAAACAATGAATCTAGGACATGTCATTGAGAGAATGAGCAGCAGACAGAAGAGAAGTAAGAGGGTGAGGATTGAAACATGGTTTTCCCATGTTTAGAGGGTAGGTGAGGAGGAGCAACCAGGGAGGTGGAAAACAAGCCAACTGTCTTTCTAGGAGTCAAG
>NW_007762257.1:5994-6361 GCF_000696425.1 Galeopterus variegatus
GAAAATTAAATGGTCTGATACTGACTATGAATAATAGCTCTGGGTGACCCTGAATCTTACTACTAGAAGTGTGCACATATTAAAATTCTCCAGTTGTGATCAATTTTCGGTGTGCTAGATATTTCCGCCTTCTACACGGGCTGTTAGGTGAGTGGGAAGAAGCCAGTTATTTAAAAAACTCTTGGAGGATCTGCATCCATATTACATCTTTTGTGAAAACTGGTGATTTCCTCTCCTTTCATTAACTCCTCCAGAAACATTGGCCCTCATGTGGGTCCTTCACTCATCAGAATCTAATTATTGCCGTTCATTTTGGTTCAGCTGCCCAGGCCTAGTGCTCAGAGACCACCACAAGGGAAATCAGGGC
>NW_007762258.1:0-300 GCF_000696425.1 Galeopterus variegatus
TATACTTGTGATGTCAAAGACTTTTATGAGGAATTTATAGATATGTTCGGAAATAACATCAGTGCTGCTGTGTCCTTTCTCTGTCACACATTAGAAGCAATTGCTGTCCTCATATATCATGGAATACGTAATCTTCTTTAATTCCAATATGGGCTTTCATTCTAAATACAACAAAAACAGCGACAGAGTAACGCACACGTTGGCCCTTAGAAAAGGAGGCGCCAGCGTGGTGTATTTTGAACAGACGGGGCTGCCCTTCCTCAGCAGCCTCCGCCCTGCAGGAGGGCAGCGGACAGGCAG
>NW_007762258.1:5883-6361 GCF_000696425.1 Galeopterus variegatus
GCTGAGATAAAGAGTCATGGGACCCTGGGAAGACAAACAGCATTCTAGGTGCTGGGATTCCGTTGCTAGTTCTTGGTCCCCAGAAGATCCAGTGGAGCCCTGTCCTTCATCTCTCTCTAGCAGTCTGTGCTGTTTGTTTGTGATACTGTTACAGGGCACACTCAGTTCCTGCCTGAGGCTCCCCCAAATTGATATCAAACTCATAGGTACATCTGGCTGCCCCTAGACAAAAATCAAACAAAGTCAAATGTTGGTGAAAGTGGAAGTCAGCTTCTATTCAAGAATACTGGTGACCTGAGGAGAGGTGTTAGGCTAATCCATCTCCCCGGTAAACGTGAAGGCCAATGGTCAGGCTAAAGCCATCTCAAAGACTCAGCTGTACTGAGGGGTTTTAAAAGAGGAGTATGAAGGAAGGGAACATGGAAAATGAAAAGCAGGAATGAGAGACTTGTGAGCAGTGGGGGCTTCATGCAAAGTC
>NW_007762259.1:0-529 GCF_000696425.1 Galeopterus variegatus
AAATAAATAAATAAATAAATAAATAAATAAATAAATAAATAAATAAATAATTTGCTTTAATCCTCAGAACTCTAGGATTTTCTCTTGTTCTCACCAGTGTGGCTGCTCAACAGTACCAGGAATCTGAGTTATGGTCCTAAACTGTAGCCCTGCTGGCTGCTTATTGTAGCTTTTCTTGGAAGCCAATGTCTGCCCAGCTGTATACATAAATCATTTTAGCTCTAGGAATGGGCAATGCTATGCTCAACTTTCCTTCCCACTAGTTCACCCTGAAAGCCTTTGTTAACCATTCCTTATTTACGTATGTCCAATCTAGAGCCTGCTATCTGACAGCTTTCCTCATCACCTGTACCTGTTCTCTCCCCAGTGTCTGTGTTAACCTTATTTATATTTAGTTCCTTACCCAATACCCTTCCACTAACCTTTTCTTATCAGTTTCCCATTTTCTAAAGGAGTTAAGTAAAATGGTTGGAAAGCTTAGATGTATAACACACTCATTTTTAAAAAAATATATGTTAATTTGGGAACC
>NW_007762259.1:6121-6361 GCF_000696425.1 Galeopterus variegatus
TTATGATAGTTTGTGGTTACATTCATTTTCTAGGGCTGCTTAAAGTATAAAGTATATGGCTAAAGCACCAAAAATATGTTTTTGCACAGTTCCTGAGGATAGAATTATGAAATCAAGGTGTCAGGATATTAGTTCCTTCAGAGGGCACTGAGGAAAGGATCTATTCCAGGTCCCTCTTCGTTTCCTGCCTGAAGAATTCCTGATGTTCAAAATGAAGTTCAGCATTCCTTCATTTTTTTC
>NW_007762260.1:0-1004 GCF_000696425.1 Galeopterus variegatus
TGAACAGTTAGGAGCTCTGTAGAATAAGTCATATTGGTATAAGGACCTCAGCATTTATAAGGCATTTTAAAAACTATCATGTCCTTTGATATGCTCAACAGCCTATTGAGATGTATGGAGTAGTTATAAATATGGGAGACCTTTGAACAGTCTTCTACCAGGGCCTGAAATCCTTACCACTAGCACGTGCTGCTTTTTCTTTCTCAGATAAACAAATATGACCAAAAGATTATGAGCATGACTCTCAAGTAGACTATGCCAAAGTCACTGTCCCCTTTCAAAAGAGAGGCGACATGTGTATACCAAAGAAAGAGAACATGAGAAACAGAGAAAGTTTCCTATACCAAATATCGCTTTTTAGTTAAAAATAAATCCTTGTTGCTACTTCTTTCGATTTTATATATATATAAAACAAAAAATTTGGAAAGAAACACTATATTATATGAAAACTCTATAAATAATTTAGGGAGAAACTAGTTCCTTGCTTTCCCAAATATAACAAAAAAGGTTACAATTGGATGCTCCTAGGACACACAATTTCAGTTCTAGTAAAATGAAAGAAAAAGAGGATAGGAACCCTCCACTCAGCCCTACCCTCCTTTGCTGGAACAGCCTCCCACTTGTTGCTTCAGGGCTTGATTGTAAGCTCTGAGGAGAATCCCTTTGTGTTCACCTCAAGCCAAACCAGCCATGCCAGCCCAACAGGCTGGGTCTCTTCACAACCCAAAGGATCTCAGTTAGAGCAGAGATCTGAAAGCAGTATGGGCAATGCATGGCTACCAGTTGGTGTTATATTGGAGGCAATATCGTAGAGGTTATGAGTTTGGCTCAGCAGCCAGACAACATGAACCGTTTCTTGGCTTCTTCATGACCAACTATATGACTGGCCTATGAGAGATGTGTGGAGCAGAGCTGAGTCTGCCTGCCGATCTCAGCCAAGGCCAGCCTCGATCAGACAACAGGAGACCAGGGCAAGAAGTCCAGGCAACAGCAACAGAGCTAAC
>NW_007762260.1:6158-6361 GCF_000696425.1 Galeopterus variegatus
GCCCATTGAGATGTATGGAGTAGTTATAAATATGGGAGACCTTTGAACAGTCTTCTACCCAGGGTCTGAAATCCTTAGCACTAGCACGTGCTGCTTTTTCTTTCTCCAATAAACAAATATGACCAAAAGATTATGAACATGGCTCTCAAGTAGACTATGCCAAAGTCACTGTCCCCTTTCAAAAGAGAATCAACATGTCTATA
>NW_007762261.1:0-4569 GCF_000696425.1 Galeopterus variegatus
CACTCTCCCAAGTGAGCCATGGGCTGGCCATCGAGTTATTAAGTGCAATTATTTTTTTAAGAAATTCTATTTGATTCTTAATTATGTCTACCTTTTTTCTCCGAATTTTGTTCTTTTTGCCTGAAATTTTACATTTCTCCCAGATACAGATTATATTTGCAATCATTCTAAGCATACGTATTTTACAGTCTCCATCAGATTGTTCGAGTAGCTGAAGTTCCAGGGTCTGATGTTACTGTCTTTTGTGTCTTCTGACACAGTGGATTATTTAACTTGGGGGCTTTGTAATTTTGAGCTGTGAGCTCATCCTAAGCAGGGCAGAACCCCATGGGTGGGACCTGCCCATACAGTGGCCTTGTGTTTCCTTCAACAAGGCTCTCCTAGGAATTTACCTTCGTGATTCCTATTTTTATGTCAGTGCATTGGCTTGGGGGTCCTTAATCAAGTGGGAACTCTAAAGGTGCACCAAGCCAAGACTGTGCAACAGACACCTGGCTCCATGTTCTGAAAGGTGACCGGTTTTGTTTGTTTTGTTTTAAGCCCAAGCTAAGAATCAAGTGGGAACTCTAAAGGTGCACCAAGCCAAGACTGTGCAACAGGCACCTGGCTCCATGTTCTGAAAGGTGACCGGTTTTGTTTGTTTTGTTTTAAGCCCAAGCTAAAACACATAAGCTTCCTACTGTATTGTGTTTGTGGAAAGATTTTCTTCTAGTTCACCCTTTGCTGGGGAGGGAGAGTGGGGTTGAGGAGCAGCCACTTGAGGGTTCTGCCTTTTTGCAGTGGTCTCTGCTTCCTCTGGGCTCAAAGTCTTGCCCCCTACTCCAGCCTGAGCATTAAACCCAAGGTTTTAGTAACCAAGACCTTCAGGCACACGTGTGTGTTTAACAGGCTGGTTTCCACAGCATCTGTACTTCTGGTCCATGGGGCATCCTTCATCTCAGTGTGATGTGGGTCTGCATCTAAACAATGCTTGTTATATTTTATCCAACATTCCGGGCTCTCTGTCATAGAAGGGTATTCAGGTTGTCCTGTCCACCATAGTGCTGGAACTGGAAGTCTTCTGGGTTCTTCTTGCTCACAATTTGAGGGAAATAAGTTCTATAATAAGCAGAGACAGGGAATCCATCAGGAACAAGACTCTGGCCCCTGAATGCTTGAGAAAGGACCCAGGTCCAAGGCCAGGCTCTGCTGCTTCCCAGCTGTGTGGCCTCAGGGCAGCTCACCCTACCTGTAACCAGGTAGTGGGAGCTGAATGAGTTAAGTGCAAACTCTTGGAAACTGGCAGGCACTTCCTCAACATAGAGGACGATCTCTACTCTCCGTAAGCTGTGAGAATAAATAGCAGCAGCTGCTTGTAACTATTTACTGAATGAATTAGAACTCCACCCCTGCAGCTTGAAGGTGAGCAACCCCCGCCCTGCCGCCACCAGGGCCCCAGAGGGGAGCAGCAGGAGGTTCCCGGGGCAGTTGCACAGGGCCCAGAATGGCTGGGCAAGGCAGGCACAGGGTTTGGTTCTTGCCGATGTAGTCAGATGGCCCTGTCTGGCTCTGCCAAGTCTGGAGTGGCAAGGGCAGGCTGAGCAGCGATTTTCCAGGTCTACCACTTGGGCCTGAACAGGAAACTTGCCTGGCCCCAGGCCTTCCTTGTTGTGACTTTGCAGGAAACAGGTGCTCGTGCCAATCAACAGAGAGCCCCTGGTGCAGGGGGCGGAGGAGAAGAAATGGAAAGTGGCTAGTGTGTGCGTGTGTGTGCGTGTGAGTGCATGTGTGCACGTGTGCATGTGTGGAGGGCGGATGCCAGGGGTCCTGGGGACCTCCAATTCTGGCCCAGATGCAGAAATGATCACCTCAAAGAGTCACATGTCCTTCCAGGGGACTCTCCCCTCACATGATCAACAAAAAAAGTAGAAATCACAACTCCTATCAGAGAGTGCTGTCTTTTCTAAGCCTCTTCATGTCTCTGACTTCATTTCATCCCCCAGCCTTCTTATAAAGTAGATGGAGGGGGGAGCCATCCCCCTGGTGGAAACCCTAGAATTGCAAGATGACCTGGTCAGTTCTGAACCCATCTTGAAAATGGGGCGCAGGTGTTTGTGGGTGACTGGATCTTGCATGGAGCAGTGGATTCAGTGTGACTTTTCAGCTGTTGATTGAAGCTCATGACCTTGGTTTTCTCTTCCTGGACCCCAGAGGCTTGGGAACTCTGTCCTTCTCACAGGAGGCACATTTAGCTCTTGGGTGGGAGATGTGGAACACCATGGAGATGTCTGCTCATCTCTCCCAGAGCTGGCCGTGGGGAAGACTGAGAGGTGGAGGGTGGAGGAGGCACATTTAGCTCTTGGGTGGGAGATGTGGAACACCGTGGAGATGTCTGCTCATCTCTCCCAGAGCTGGCCGTGGGGAAGACTGAGAGGTGGAGGGTGGGGGGCACAGGGGAAGGCCCCTCCGGCCCCTCTGAAGTTATCTTCATAATGTTGTTTGAGGGTGCCTTTCTCTGGGGTGAGGAGCCATAGTTTCCATAAGATTCCTTGACCTTTAGGAGACTGAGAAGCTGCTGACAGGAGCAAACCATTGCCTTACCCATGGCAAGAGGCTTGACTTCCTCACCCCAAGGTCCTTATCAGCAAAATGCGAGACAGCTCCGAGACACCAGCCTCCTGGGCATACCCCAGCCTTCCAGCCCTGGACAAAAGGGGAGACTGGTTTCACCCCAAGCAGGTGGGAGCTCTGCCTGTCTAGTTAGCACTGAAGATCCTTGGTGGCCCCAATGCCTCCTGGTCACCTGCTCTGTGCACTGGGTGAAGACCTCACCTTGCATAAAAGGCTCTTTCAAGGCAGTCCCCTTCCCCAGCAACAGGGCGAAGGCCTTTTAAGGCTCAGTCCTTGTGTCTCCCAGGCAGTCCAGGCCCAGCCTCAGGATGGGGAGGGTCTCTGGAGTGTAGTATGTATTAGTGCCTCTATTTTCACCAACAGGACCCCATTTCTAACATTCCTCAAGCTAGTTAACAGGCCCCTGTTTCACCTATAATAACCCATTTTTGATGTCTAACATGTCAATTTGCAAGGGCTCTGGTGTTGATGGGGATGGGACTGTTGGGTCCCCTCTGAACTGTAGCCTTTGCGAACACCCTCTGGAGAGAGATTCTTGATTAGGGAGACAGACTAAGCCTGGGGTGACCAAGAGCACACTGTCAACCCAAAGCATTGGAAGCGCGGCATAGACAGAGCAGCCTGGTTGTCAGGAGTGTCTGGCTTGTTTGTAATCCACGGATTCCATTTTCTGAAGGGCCAGGAAAATGGTAGCGTCTCATTCTCCAGCTTGTGGAGGCGGCCCTCGAGGAAGGTGTGTTTGTCTGGCCTCTCGGCCATGAACCACAGTCATTGTGCTGCCCTTGGCCGAGGCATAAATCCCCACTGCCCTCGTTAATTGGTCGGGTTTTGACCTTCCTGGCAACACCGCCTGGCCACAGGTGGGTTAATTGTTGGTCTAACGAGGCTGTTGGGCGCACTCCATTCGTCACCCCATCACCTTCTGTCGCCGTGGCCCGGCCATGGCTGGCCTGCGCTCTGTGGCTGTTACGTCTGGCACCAGCCTCGTCTGGATCCCCGCCTGCCCGGCCGCGCTGCCCTGGGCACCTGCTGCCCACCACACAGACGTTTACTGACTCTTGGGCCTCGCCGGTGCCAGCACCTCATTGTTCACACGCTCCGAGCCGCCCGCTGGCACGTTCATGGGAGAGTTCACTTCCCGACCACATTTATCACCATCGCCACCAACCGGGGGCCCGGCACTCGGTCTCTGCTTGTTATTCCTGATCTGCTTTGTTTCGTACACGAGGCTTTCCTAAGGATGGAGGAAGCTTGGGGGATTGTGACAGATGCAAATAGGCCGTGGGAGGAGAGCCAGCCGGGGAACTTGTCGAGGCTCCAGCACCATCCTCAGGGCCACTGGCAGGACACCCGAGGGGATGGTCCCCGTCTCTGGGTCCACTTTCAGATTCAAACAGCACCACCCATGTTTTGAGAGAACTTCTCGGCTCTTCACTGAAGGGCTTGGTCTTAAGCCTTGGCTCCCCCATCTGTAAAGTGGGGACATTTTTCTCTACTTGTGATGGTTGTTTAAATGAGTTAGTATTTCTAGATCTGGTGAGAAGCTTCTTACAGGAGGGGAAGGCACGTGTAATAGCCGGGACAGTTTTTCCAATCCACGTGCCTGTCCACTCTTCCTAATGGACAACTTTTGACTTAGCTCATCGATGGTCAGGGCCTCCTGGACATGGCCTTGCTCCCTGGTGAAGAGCTGAGGTCAGCAGACGACAGTCCACACCCCACATCCAGCCCCCGTCCTGTGTTTGTATGACCAGTGAGCTAAGAATGGCTTTGACATTTTTAAATGGTTGGGGGAAAGTGAAAAGCTGAATGTTTCTTGATGTGTGGAAATGATGTGAAATCCAAATGTTAGTGTCCATAATTAAAACTTTACTGGAACCCAGCTATTCTTTATGCACTGTCTGTGACAGCTTATGTGCTACAACGTGAGTAACACAGAAGTGGCTGAGTAGTTGTGAC
>NW_007762261.1:5137-6361 GCF_000696425.1 Galeopterus variegatus
GGCACAGACAGGTGCCAGTTACATGACAGCCTCCCCTGTCCCTGTCCTTGGCTTTTTTGAAAACTCCCCTGAAAGTATGCACAGAGTCTGCCCTGAGCTAGACCCTGGAAGATGAAATCAGCAAGGGCAGCTTTGCCCGTAGGCACCTCTTGGTTCCCCAAGAGATGACAGCACCATAGACAAGTGCTGTAATAGGGTTGCATCCTAGTGTTTTGGGAACTCGAAGGGAAAGCCGTTAATTCAGCCTGGGGCAGTGGGCAAAGCTTCAGAAAAAGGAGGGAACTGGTGGTTAGCTCTGCCAGGTGGGTCCCACAGATGGGTGTGACAGAGAAGAGCAGGAGACAGTCAACAATGGGCACAGTTAACAAGGCTTCCAGCTGCAAGGCACTGTTATGGGGGTGGTACAAGCTCTGACTCATTTCATCTCTGCACTCCAAGGAGACGGTGCTGTGATGAACCACACCATCACACGGAGAGCCTTGGGCACAGCAGGGTTAATTACATGCCCCAAGGTGGGGCCAGGGTTCAAGCCACAGACAGTGGGCTCCCAAGCCCAGGGTCTTGACCTCTGGAACACAGAACCTCATCTGGGGGACCTGCCCTGAATGTCAGGATTTAAGGTTGGGTTTGAGCCTGGGGGCAATGGGGAGCCATGGAGGGGTTTAAGGACACAGCACTGGGGTGTGTTTTGAAAAAGGTGTTTTGAAAAGGGTGTGAGTCTCTAGGAGCACAGTGGACCTGACAAGTAGGGATACTGTCATTTCCCTAAGTGTCAGCCACCCTCAGGATATCATCTTGCCCCTGTGTGGTTTGGCCCTTGGTGGAACTGGCTGAAAATAGAGATGATTCCAACTATGCAGTGAATATCACCATATTCATGGGGACATGGGCGCAGCTTGCTGTTTATTCACATACCGCATAGACACTGTTGGGTAATGGAGCTCGAAATGCCTATCGACCCAGCCTTACCTCCCAGGCTGGAATCTTGGCACTTACCTAGCCAGGTGACCTTGGGCAAGTCACTTCACCTCTCTGTGCCTCGGTGTCCTCATGTGTCAAACTGGTATAATAATGGTACCATCTCATGGGGTGGTCAGGAGAGTTCAAGGAGATCACAGATGTGAAGTTCTTAGAGCAGTGCCCAGCACCTCGGTGAGTGCTCGAAGTGAGTGTTATGTAGTAGTAGTAGTGTTGTGGGCTATTACCACGCCCAGTCCCAAGTGC
>NW_007762262.1:0-612 GCF_000696425.1 Galeopterus variegatus
ACCTCTAAGGATATTATTTTAATGGCTGCATTTTGTCCAAGACTAAAACATACAAAAGTAGAAAAAAAAACTCAATTTATATAATTTTCAGAGTAATTTAGAAGGTGAAATTGACTTGTTTTGGATCTGTATCTTTCGTCACTAGATTTTTAATAGCTTGGAAGTGCAGTGATGCTTGAAAATGTAATTTTCTGGAAGGAAAAAGTACCAGAAATTGAGATCTACTTAAGTTTCAATGGATTGAACCATTGAGCCAAGAACTACGGTGACCACCTACTGGGACTTTAAGCATGGTGCCCTGATTGTCCAATGGCAGGCCTAGGCTGCTTAGAATTGAGTGAAGACACTCTCTATCAGGGCCAGAGAAATTCTAGAACCAGTCATATGGGTTTAGCATCTACGTAGTATTTCCAGTGAGCATATTCCCGTGTCTTCAACTCACAGCCTGGCAGGTTGTGAATCCTTCATGTTTGTTGAATGAATTAGAAATGAGTTAGAATGACACACTGTTTTCTACCTAATAAAATTTTCTGCTGCTTCCATTAAAAGCATTACAAGTGAAAACATTGGAGGGAATCACAATCCAAGGCCACCCTGGATTAGAATAGGTGG
>NW_007762262.1:5818-6361 GCF_000696425.1 Galeopterus variegatus
GAGAGTTTTGTTTGTTGAAACAGTAACGGGGCGGACAAAGGTCAGAAACACCACCACGCAGAGGGGTCAGGGAGGAACACTCTAGAATCCACACTGGATCTTTGGTCCAGAAAGGAGGGTCCATCCCCAGCTGCCAAGGGCAGAGCCAGTGAATCAGGCCTCATGATCCATCTTCGAGTCACAGGCCACCTGCAGGACATCACCACCCGCTGCTCCCCTCTGCCACAGCTCCTGGCAGCAGCTTGCCAAGCTGGCTTGTCTGCCACACTGATATTGGGGAGTTTTCTCACTCTCTTTGTTCCTACTCTTTTCTCTGTGAAAGAAAGAGCAGATGGGAAAATAGAAATGGGTTGATGAGTGATTTTTGCCTTCTTTGATCATCTGGTCAATCATGATACAGAGCTTTAGGGGACATCCTTCTCCACCGTCTTTTTGGTATCTCGTTAAACACCTGAGATCACTAGCAATAGCACAACCTCCAATAATAGCTACTACCTGTGGTGTGCACATTACCGTGCAGGCCCTGATATGCTCCTCCTCTCA
>NW_007762263.1:0-243 GCF_000696425.1 Galeopterus variegatus
AGGTATTGATATTCAGTGCTTCACTCCACAGATATGTACAAGCAATTGTGTTTCAGTAATTAAAAAAAAAATATGGAACAATTTGAACTTTCATGTCATATTTTGAGGTGAAAGTTAGAAAAAAAATTTAGAAAAACGTTTTGCAATATCTTCTAAATTTGGACATATGCATTTTTTATGATCAAAGCCATTTTAGTCCTAAATAAAAATGGTTACATATGTGCATTAAAAGACATTAGCGAG
>NW_007762263.1:1904-2946 GCF_000696425.1 Galeopterus variegatus
CATGGGTGCCAAAACTGTTGCACCCAGATCAGCTGAAGACGAGAGCAGAGCTTTCAATAAAGTCTTAAACAAGTGGGATCAAGATCCTGAAGCATTACTTCAAAGAATAGTAACAGGGGATTAAACATGACTTTACCAGTATGATCCTAAAGACAAAGCACAATCAGAGCCACGGTTACAGAGAGGTGGAAGTGGTAGAGTCAAAGCAAAAGTGGACTGGTCAGGAACAAAGGTCATAATAGTTTTTCTGGATGCTCAGTGCATTTTCTGAAAGGCCAAAGAATGATAGCATCTGATTACGGTGAGACTGTTTTGAGAAAGTTAGCCAAAGCTTTAGCAGAATAATGCCTGGGGAAGCTTCATCAGAGTTATTTTCCACCACAACAATATTTCTGATCATTCCTCTTATCAAGGAAGGGCAAGTATGTGAGAGTTTTGATGGGAAATTATTAGACATCCATTTTACAGTTCTGACTTAGTGCCTTCTGACCTCTTTTTATTTCCTAATCTTAAATATTCTTTAATGTGCACCCTTTTTCTCCAGCTTGTACTTTAAAAAAGACTGCATTGACATGGGTAAATTCCTAGATTCTTCAATTCTTTAGGGATGGACTAAGTGACTGGCATCATTGCTTACAAAAGTGTCTTGAACATGGAAAATGTTATGTTTAGAAATAAAATTTAGGGGCCGGCCCGGTGGCGCACTGCTACAGTGCGCTGCTTGGGAGCACGGTGGCACTCCCGCTGAAGGTTCGGATCCCACATACAGACCGGCCGCTCACTGGCTGAGCGAGGTGCGGGCGCAACACCGAGGGTTGCGATCCCATTGCCGGTCCCGGTCCGGTACGGGCGCAACACTGAGGGTTGCAATCCGTTGCCGGTCACGAAAAAAGACAAAAAGGAAAAAAAAAAAAAATAAATAAAATAAAATTTATATTTATCATTTTTAACTTTTAATTCAATATTTCTACAAACTTTTCAAAGTCACTTATTATGGCATATATGTCATAATAAATTATATAATACTTATTATTCCATATAT
>NW_007762263.1:6007-6361 GCF_000696425.1 Galeopterus variegatus
TATTTCACCTTTGTTTTCTTCTAGCAGTTTTACAGTCTTGGGTCTTCCATTTAAGTCTTTACCCATTTTGAGTTGATTATGGTATATGGTGAGAGATAGGGGTCTAGGTTCATTTTTCTGTATATGGATCTCCAACTCTTCCAGCACCATTTATTGAACATACTGTTCTTTTCCCAATGTATGCTCTTGGCTCTTTTGTTGAAAATCAATTGGTTGTAGGTACATGGGTTTATTTTTAATTCTCTATTCTGTTCCATTGCTCTATGGAACTGTCTGTTTTTATGCCAGTACCACATTTTGTTGCTAACTGTAGCTTTTTAGTATATTTTGAAGTCAGGGAGTGTGATACTCCCC
>NW_007762264.1:0-714 GCF_000696425.1 Galeopterus variegatus
CATTTAACATAATTTTCTCCATTGAAAAATACTATTCCACAATGGAGTAGTATTCCATTGTGTATACATACCACATTTTTCTTATCCAGTCATCCATCACTGGACATTTAGGTTTGTTTCATATTTTAGCTGTTAAAAATAGAGCTTCAATAAACATGGGAGTGCAGGTATCCCTGTGACATGACAATTTCCATTTCTTTGGGTGTATACCAAGTTGTGGGCTTGCTGGATTGTATGGTAGTTCTATCTGTACTTTGAGAAATCTCCGTACTGTTTTCCATAATGGCTATACCAACTTATAGTCCTACCAAAAGTCCCACATCCTCAACAGCATTTGTTATTCTCTGCCTTTTTGATAATAGCCAGTCTAACTGGGGTGAGATGATATCTCAGTGTAGTTTTGATTTGCGTTTCCCTGATGATTAGTGATACTGGACATTTTCTCATGTACCTGTAGGCCATGTGTATGCTTTCTTTTGAGAAAGGTCTATTCAGCTCCTTTGCCCACTTTTTAAAATTGAATTATTTGTTTTTTTACTGTTAAGTTTTTTGAGTACCTTGTACATTCTGGATATTAATCCCTTATTAAATGTATAGTTACAATTGACATAATGAAGACAACCATTCTGCAGGTTGTCTTTTCATTATGTCGATTGTTTCCTTTGCTGTGCAGAAGCTTTTCAGTTCAGTAATCACATTTGTTTATTTTTTTTT
>NW_007762264.1:6022-6361 GCF_000696425.1 Galeopterus variegatus
TTTTTTTTTTCTTTCAGTTTTAGCTCCCAGTTATGACTGAGGACATGAGGTATTTTTCTTTCCATGCCCAGCTTATTTCATTTAACATAATTTTCTCCATTGAAAAATACTATTCCACAATGGAGTAGTATTCCATTGTATATACATACCACATTTTTCTTATCCAGTCATCCATCACTGGACATTTAGGTTGGTTCCATATTTTAGCTGTTAAAAATAGAGCTTCAATAAACATGGGAGTGCAGGTATCCCTGTGACATGACAATTTCCATTTTGGGGGGTGTATACCAAGTTGTGGGCTTGCTGGATTGTATGGTAGTTCTATCTGTACTTTGAGAA
>NW_007762265.1:0-360 GCF_000696425.1 Galeopterus variegatus
AAAAAAAAAAAAGGAGAAAGAGAGAGAGGAAGAGGGAAGAATAGATAGAATACTTATAGAAAAATAAAAATAGACTGCCAATCGATATGTTAACAGCAACAATGTAAATAGAAACAGCACAGTAATTTTTTCAAATAATTGAATCTTTATTGCAAACCCAGTGAAATTCTCTTAATAGGAACATGGTAAAATATTCCCAGATATACAGTGCATACAAGTTTAGTTTCAGCAGACCTTCTCTGTAGAAAACTAAAGGATAAACTTCAAGGAAAAAGAAAAATGATCCAAGAAATCTGAGAAAAAAATGATCAAAGAAAACAATAAACATTTAGAAAAATCTAGACATTTCTGTTTATTTCT
>NW_007762265.1:2308-2569 GCF_000696425.1 Galeopterus variegatus
CTTCTGTAATGTTTTTCAAAATAGCTATACTAATTTACATTCCCACCAACAGTGTACAAAGTTTTCCTTCTCTCCACAGCCTTGCCAATACCTGTTATATTTCATCTTTTTGATAACTCTATAAGTATATAAAATCATTATTTGTTAGTTAAAATAAAATTGTAAAAATGTGGAATGAAGATAAAAGTAGTACTTAGAAAGAAACACGTATCTTTAACTTTGTTCAGAAAAAATAAAACTACAATGGTTCATATAATCATT
>NW_007762265.1:5966-6360 GCF_000696425.1 Galeopterus variegatus
TGAGTAGCTGCAGTTTAAGAAAGGTGAAGACAGTGTACACCTGGGGGGCTAGATGCTCAGTGTGTTCTAGAAACAGCTAGGGCAGAGTGATGGAGCAGAATGAGCTAGGAGAAGAACCGTGGGAAAGCATCAGAAGTCTGGGGCTCCAGCGAGAAAAGACCACAGTGTATTATCTTTGTATTTACTTCTCAGGAGATGTTAATAGCAATCTGGCTTGTGTGGGAATCAGCTATTGGAAAGCAAGATTGGAAGAAGGGATAGCAGTTTGGAAGTTATTGCCATATTCGATATTCATATGAGACATAATAGTGTTTTGGGTCAGAGTGGTTTTTGCAGAAGTTGTGAAAATGCTCAGACTCCAGATTTTTTTTTTCTTACTGAAACATGATTGTAC
>NW_007762266.1:0-417 GCF_000696425.1 Galeopterus variegatus
TCTCAGAAATGGAAAAATCTATCCAGACATTTATATGGAATAACAAAAGACCACATATAGCAAAAGCAATTCTGAACAAAAAAATAAAGCTAGAGGTATAATACTACCTGAGTTTAAACTATACTACAAAGCTATAATAACCAAAACAGCATGGTACTGGCATAAAAACAGACACACTGATCAATGGAATAGAATAGAGAATCCAGAAATCAACCCACACACCTACAGTCATCTGATCTTTGACAAAGGCACCAAGACTATACACTGGGGAACAGACTCCCTCTTCAGCAAATGATGCTGGGATAACTGGATATCCATATGCAGGAGAATGGAACTAGACCCATACTGCTCACCACATACTAAAACCAACTCAAAATGGATTAAAGAATTAAATATACACCCTGAAACAATAAAACT
>NW_007762266.1:5931-6360 GCF_000696425.1 Galeopterus variegatus
TTTTTACTATAACCCTGTGTACCCTGAAATCTAGCCCCCAAGGGCTGCAGAGTTCTGTGGAGGAAACCATCTTCTGGATTTGTAACACAGAATGGTTATTTGGGGTGCTTTGTTTCTTGCGTGTCTGCGTTAAATGAGTTGCAGACACTCTTGTAGAAGTAGAACCTGAGGAAAATTAGAGCCTTTTTCCTGTAAAATACACCTAGGCTCACAATGGTGCATATACTTTTATGGATGCCAGAGACTCTGGAGCCCCATACTAAGAATATCACATCTATTGTCAGTGGCCTGTTTTTTAATTGGCTTTATAGATGTATAATTGACATACAACAAAATACACTCATTTTAAGTGTATAATTTGGTGAGTTTTGACAAATGTATGCACCCATGTAACTACTACACCATCAAGATATAGAAAATTTCCATTTC